>NW_022437004.1:1399594-1422032 GCF_009761245.1 Sapajus apella | reverse complement strand
CTTCCTTCCTTCCTTCCTTCCTTCCTTCCTTCCTTCCTTCCTTCCTTTCTCCCTCCCTCCCTCTCTCCTTCCCTCCCTCCCTCCTTCTCTCCTTCCTTCCCTCCCTCCTTCCCTCTTTCCCTTCCCTCCCTCCTTCCCTTCCTTCTTTTCTTCTTTCCCTCCCCTCCCCTCCCCTCCCATTCCCTTCCTTCTTTTGCTTTTTTCCTTTAAAATTTTATCAGATATTTGAGCCAAATAAAACACTGCTTAACAAATTTTATTTTGGAATAATTCCTTTTTTAACCTCTCACACTTTGCTGCTTGTTTGTAGACCTGCCTGACAACTGGTCAGATGTATTGACTCAGTTGACCACATCAGTTTTGATGCATTTTGTCTCTGTGGCCACATGTTAACATGATGAATACTGATTTAACGGGGTAGATCAAAGGAGTTGAGGTTAACTGAGGCTGTTTAATTTACCAGCGATGCTTTGTTCTATTGTGGCTGAATTTCATTTCTTACTGGCAAATAAGATGTAGCTGTTTTCTTATATTACAGTTGTATCATTTAATATTAGTTGTTTTATAGGCCAATGGCACTGAAAAACCCTGAACCTATATCATGTGTAACTTTCATTTTTATTTCCTATATTGTCTAAACTCATAGCAGCAGACAATAAAAATTCTGCACCCAGCATATTTAGAGGCCTCTGAGTATTTGCTCAGTTAAAAATTAAACCATCAAAAGTCATAAAAATGTAAATGGAAGAGAAGCCATTAGGATGATAGATGTTTTTAAAATAAAATATTTGAAAGGTCCATTGATAATCTCAAAAATATAAGCCCTCCTTTTGTTTCCTATCCTGTTTCTTAAATCTACTGCTGAGAGTCCCTTACTACTTTCATTCCTCTTTTATTTTACTAATTTTACTGACATCTTTACCAGTAATTGACCTGAGCATTAAGCTTCCACATCATTTTCATCAACATTTTTTCTAATCCACTGGATGTTGATTGTTTCTCTATAGTTTCTGAAGATGTGCTTTAAAATATTCAGTACCTTCCTGATTAAATCTAACGTTTTCACTTACTTTTCCTCTCTGTGTCATTTGACACTTGGACGTCCTTCCTTTTCTTAAAATACCTTCCACCATGACTTCCACAGTACTTCTATACTCTGGTCTGTCTCCCTCTCTGACTTTCTCACCTCTATCATGCTCATGGGCTTATGGACTGCATCATCTTTTCCAATTGCTCAAATACAAACCACACCTTAAAGTTTAGCTTCTGCACATTTTTTTTTTTTTTTTTTTTTGCACTTTGCATTAACTATCTTAACCACACTGACAGTTCCAAGTATGATTTTTAGGGTGACAGCTTTTCCTTCATATCACTTATCGCAGTATGTCATTGCTTATGTGATTAGTGAGTTCTCAGTAGATTGTTTGCTACGAGTACAGCATTTGAGGCCAGGTTTTCACCAGCATATAGCACAATGGTTGGAATGGAGAAAGTACTCAATAAATATTTGTTGAATGAATGAATGAGCACTTTCTGTATTTCTAACTTGTTATTTACTCTATGCCCTTGTCCCGGGTCTTTAGCTGCCCTTAGATGCCTATACTTTAAGTTTTCTGTCACCTGAAGCTCAATGTGTCCAAAAGCAAACTATCATTATTCTCCAAACCAAGTCTGTGTACAGCTTCTGAGTTTGTCACTGACCCTATCTTTTACCCAGCTAGCTGTAGATATTTCGAATCATGAAGTCACATGATTCTGGCATCTCTTTCTGTCTGGCAATGCAGTATATGCCTTAAATGCTTCATCTCACTTAATTCTCATAATATACCCATGCTATAGATGTAGATAGATACATACACACACAGTGTCAGAACACACACACACACACACACACACACACACACACACACTTTCCCTTTTAGATTTAAAAAAGCTGAGGAATAGATAAATTTGCATGACCACTAAGTAGTATAGCCAGCACTTAATGCAGGCCTGACACATGGTAGATCTTTAGTAAATGTGTTTTTTTCTTTTTCCTGATTATAAACATTTTCTCTTATTATGACTCAGTCAAGATTTTCTGAATACCTAAGTATTTTATTCTATTTGTCTTAAAACTACTCTATTTTATATGTAATAGGAGTATACCTTTCTTTCCTCTAATTAAACTTAACAAATAATATTGAGCATTTCTTATGTGGCAAGCACTGTGTTACGCCCTGACAACACAAAGATAAATAGACATGATTTCACAGAGCCTAAATATCTCTGAGGGGGAAATGAAGAGAACCAATGCACTATTACACAATGAGGGAAGTGCTCATGACATGGTAGTGTTTTGGGAAGACAAAGTAGAATAATATTTCTCTCTGGGAAGGTCGTGATCAGATGTCTTCATAGCAAAGGAAGCTTTTGATTTGGACATTTAAGAATAAGACTTCATTAAATAAAGAATAGAAGGAAGAACATTCCAGAAAGAAGAAGCATCATGAGCAAACCTCAGGGTTATGAAACGTGTGTATGTTTAGGAATTTGCAAGTAGCACAGGATGGCCAGAGCTTGAGAGAGGCAGGAGCAAGAAACTCCCTCTTGCTCGTCTCAGGATTCTCTTATAACAAGAAGCAACGTTCTTATGTATAATAGAATGTTCAGTAAATGTTCCAGGGTCCGATAACTGTTTAAACTTTTAGTTTGTTTTGACTCATAAAGGAAACTTGAGCTAAATGTCAGAGAATCGTAATGAGCTTTTACCCATGTTCTCAGGACCTAAAATCAACAGAAGTTAAGTCCAAGGAAATCAAGCAGAAAAGGCCTTCAGAAATCAAGCTGTTTATTGTGTCTTTTCTCTTCTCTCCCATGATATTCTGGAAAAGATGATTGATTTAAGGAAGTATCATAAAAGTGGAGAAGAGAAATGCTTGGTGCTCTTATCCAGTCATTTTGGGAAGGACAGTGAAATGAGTTAGAGACTGAAAGTGAAAGTACTCAGCGGCTACATTTTTTGAATTCAGCATCAGTCCTGCTCTCAAACAGGCTTCTAGAAGAAGAAAGAAAACATTTAGGAAGACTTGAAGAAAAACAGGTCCAGGACCAATGGAGATGGGAAAGTCCTTTAAGCACAGAAAAAGGACCACACAGAATATCAAGATGCCTTTTTTTAAAAAAAAGTCTCTTCACTTGACTGTAAGTTTCCTGAGGACAGAAACTATGGCTAATATGTTAACATTAGAAATATAATACCTGTTATGGAAGCTGACATGTAAATATTTGAAAAAGAAATGAAAATAGGGTAGTGATGAGAAATAAAATTGATGGGTGAAGTGTCAGGTGAAGTGTCTCTGTACTCCAGTAAGCAATGATTTTTGATGGAGGTAGTGGGAGCGGTAAAGAGTTATAAGTGAAAAGCAGCGTTTTGGAGAGATTATTATAGCATCTGTGTGCAGGAAGAGTAGGAAAAGGGAAAGAATATACCTGTGGAATAATGTGAACCTGGAATAGAGTGGTAGCAATGGGATCAGAAGGGAAATGACAGATAGAAAAGGTGTATTGAAGAAAGAAATGTCTGAACTTGAAGATACATTTTATATGGGAAGAGAAAGAAGGTAAGATAGTTCACGATAAATATAGGATTTAGAGTTACTTCACCTGGAAGACAGTATGGCCAATGGGACCAAATGAGGGAACACAGTTCTGAGCTCCTGTGGAGGCTAAAATCATCCATATCTTTTTTTTTCCCATTTATTTATTTTATTGCATTTTAGGTTTGGGGGTACATGTGAAGAACATGCAAAATTGTTGCACAGGAGCACACCTGGCAGTGTGATCTGCTGCCTTCCTCCCCATCACCTACATCTGGCATTTCTCCCCCTGCTATCCCTCCCCAGCTTCCCACCCCCCACCGTCCCTCCCCTATTTCCCCCCAACTGACCCCAGTGTGTAGTGCTCCCCTCCCTGTGTCCATATCTTTAGCCAAGGAGCCTATGGCCAAATGGCAAAGCAAAGAGAAAAATCAGACAATCATGTAAATTTACCAAGTCAGAATTAATCAGGCAACAACAATAACAAAAAAAGATAAAAGAGATTTAGCCAACAGAACCCATATCTAGGTTTTCAAAATCAGGAAGAAATGCAAGATAATATTAGAGTAAAGAAGGTGGGATTCAGGAGTGTACAGATAACAAATAGCCAACATTTTTTGAGCGCTTACATGTAACAGGCACTGTGCCATTTTGTCTTTACAGATATTACGTCCTTTAACCCTAATAATATTATTTCAGTTTTACAGATGAGCAAACAAGGCAAAAAAAAGTTAAATGACTTGCCCAAGCTCACACAGTTAGTTCAATGCCAGAACATGTATTCATAATCACTCTTTCACATTGCTGAATAGGGTATCAATCCGAGCAGTTCATACCTGGAAAGTCAGGTCATCAACAGAAAGGGGAAAACTCAAGTGACTCTTAAGTGACCCTTCCTCTAGCAGAGCCTGACTCACTGGCTACCTCTGCTAGATCAATCACCCCGCTTGTAGATACTACCCTAATACTAAAAAAAGAAGAGTTCCAAAGCTTTCAAGCCAGAGTGGATTTTTTAAATCCCCTATGAATTTTGAAAAATATGAAGGTTGCTGATGAAAGAACACAGGATGCATGGAGTATACTAACAGAGACTCTCAAATGCTTATCCCATAATTTAATTGGCCTATAATTTACTTCTTAAATAGCATATCAGTTTCCTAAGATGTTATATCTCACAATTGAACTGCTTTCTAGTGTTCCACTATCTTCTATGCAAGCCTGTATATGATTCCATCTATTTTTACTGTTTAAAATGTATATATATGTAAATTATTATTCATTGGATCCTTTTGCATCTGAGATATAAATGCTGAATCAATGTGGGAAACATCAAGTGTCTGTTTTAACCTGACTTGATTATACCTAAATATAAAATATAAATTAGCATTTTATTCTTGGTTGTATTTATTGTTGTATTATATCATGCATTAATTAAAAATATATGTGTTTTAAAAACACCTAATTTACAATTCATCTGTCTACACCACCATAAGGTCAAAATTTGTAAAGATTGAATGATATTCACTAAATTTTTTAACAGAACGTAATATATCCTTATTGATTATGTTTGAGATTTATTATAGATTTTAGCTCAGTATTAAAGGTTTACAAAATAGAAAATAACCAGACTCCAAGATGCCTGTGTTTTGTAATGTTGCCAAACATCATTTTTCTAGTCTATTGATGTGATTGACATGTAGGTACGATTTGGGGGGAAACTATTATTAATAGGAAGAAAAGTTATGACTATTGAATCATGACACTTGCTGCTTTAAGTAACGCGCTGGCTCTGTGTTCTCGAAGAGAACATCGTTGAAATGGAGAACAGGTTACAGACTCTGCACCTTTTAAAAAAATCAAAACGCTAATGGAATGAGCCACGGAGATTTAAAATAAAATAAGTACTCAGGGGTGGAAAGTGTCAGGATAGCTACCACACCAAATCAAACTGTTCCCAGATTCTCACTCCTACCCCTTCCTCACCACCCCCATTTCTGGTTCCCGGAATGTGAACCTTCCACAGTTGTCATACAAATGAAAATTATGTTCACACGACTGACCATGAATTATCAAAGAAATTTCACTTAGTGAAATATGACTTACCTACAAAATTTGAGACATAGAACTCTCTGAAACACAATGAGAGACACTAGTGGAAGATATACTATAAATTATTATATTTGTTCATTTCATTAATTGCTTTTAGAAAAATATTCAGACTCCATATTCTGGCTTGCTAGGTCTCCAAAGTTTGTTACTCTTTTTAACATCATCTTTTTATTTGTTCATTCAAAAAATATATACTAATACTTAGTAGGTATCAGAAAATATTCAAAGTTCTAAGTATATAGTAAGAGCCGATATTTGAGACCACCCTTTTTAAGAAAGAGTCAAAACAATACATAATTAAACAATGAATTAAGACAGACTGGGTACAGTGGTTCACTTTGGGAGGCTGGGGAGGGAAGATCACCTGAACCCAGGAGTTCAAGGCCAACCTGGGCAACATAGTGAGATCCTGTCTCTAAAAAACAGTTTGTTTTTTTTTTTAATTAGCTGGATGTGGTAGTGTTCACCTATAGTCCCAGCTACTAGGGAGGCTGAGGTAGAAGGACTGTTTGAGTCCAGGAGTTTGAGGCTGCAGTGATCCTTGATTGCACCATTATACTCCAGCCTGCATGACAAAGTGAAGCCACATCTCTGAAAAAAAAAAAAAAAAAGGCACTAAGATAATGTCATAATAAAGTGTTTCTGTAATATATAATTTGAAAAACTTGAGAAGATTCCATTTAAGAAATGCTAAAAATAGGTTGTAAAATCAGGTGTAAGCAAATAACCTAAAAAATTTTTTTGGAAAAATACTGTAAAAATCTGCATTCAGGTTACTCAAAATTATCTCAGGGTTCTTTCTTACTCCAGAAAAAGCTAAACTGAAAGTTGCTGGTGATGTATTATGCAACAAATATAAAACAAAACTCTAATCCAAGACTCATTCTCAAAACATCTTATCTCCACATCAAATGATTGGTAAAGGAATATATATTTAGAGACTAAGGTAAAGTAAGAGTAAGTTAAAAAAAATGTTTAGGGTTTTAAAAATCACATTTTATGTCTTCTTGCTTAAATGTCATTTAAAATCAACTGATCAGATACAAAATCCAAATTTATTTGATGATAAGCTTCTACTGTACTGACAAGAACCATGGCAAAAATCAGACAAGTTAATGTCAAGGAGGGCAACATGCGGGTGGGTCAGGGAGCAGCACTTGCTCTGGTGATCAATGAAAGCCTTTTCTGGTACTGCCCTCTGGAACTTGAGTGGCTCTTTCAGTTGCTTTAACATGTGGTGCTCTCTCTCCTGCCCCTGAATCTCCATGCATGTTGTTTTCCTCGGACTACTTGAATGGCCTTCCACTCTTCTTCCTTTTCCTTGGCTGGTGCCTATGTCACAATAGGTCAAACTGAGATGCCTTACTCTCCTCAAAGCCTTTGGGGTCCCTCATATGTAGTTCCTCTAGTATGTCTTACACTGAGTTATAACTTCCTGCTTACTTATCTGGGTACCCTGGCACACAATACTTTGTAAGGATGAGGGTCCTGGTGTACTTTATTCCCTCTTTCATCCCCAGCACCTAACATACTGTTTGGCATAAAATGCCCACCAAAGACATATTTATTAAAAGAATGCATGCATCATAACAAATGAGGAGGTTTGATATAAAAGGAGAACACAGACCTAATTAAGTGAATAGGAGAAGACAGACCTAATTAAGTGAATAGCACAGGCAAACTCTAGTTTTGAAGAACTTGCAGTGGCATTGAGTAATCTCCACTTTTGTGCAATATAGAAGAAGAAGCAAGTAATGCTTTTGAAGGAATCATTAAGCAACATGTTTCAGCCTTATAGTGACGGGGATATACTAAGTACAATATGTATACGTGATTTGGATTTTTTCCTAAAGTGGGGTCAACAGTAGCCAAGGGGCTGGTAGTAGAGATGTGACAGTGGGGTAGACATTAGTTGTGATAAGGATAAAAGCTCTTATCCTGGTGGTTTTTAACCATGGTTACTAGAAGAAAACCTGGTGCTCTTGTTACTAAATTTGTTCTTTTGAGGCAATGTAAAAAATATAAGATTCATTAAAGTTAAAAATCATGTAAGAAGAGAAAAATGTATATCCACCAACAAGCCATTTTAGGCAAAGTAGGCTATTTAGTTATTCTAAAATGCAGGTTATAACATGCCAAAATTTAAGGTTTTAATTTTTTAACTAGGACTAGCTCTAGTCAGCTGACCTACCTGTGTAATTCCAGATATAGTGAAAGAATGTCCAGGACTCAATAATAATTTTGACTGGCTGAGGAGAGAAGTACAAGAAGTTAGAATGTATATGTGATCATACAGGAAAATATGTAATAAAATAGGAAGAAAATGTTTTTAAAAACACACTGGAAAAGTATTCGTTATACATTCGAATTTAAAGTGGAGCCACTAGGATTTCTATCTAAGGGGATTCATTTACTCGAGTACTAACGCAAACTCAGAAGAAGCCATCTCGTCTCCAAGAGCACCTCTCAGCATGGGTCCTCAAGGGAAGCATTCTATCAAGCCTCCAATGTGTTATCTACAATTCACTTGCATGCCCATTGCCTTGTGCCCCAGAGGCATCTGTAGAACACAAGTAAAAGCCAGTCTTCTCTTTCATCTGCTAGTACCACATAAAACTGGGCGTTTCTAAACCAGGAAGATGACCTGTGATGTTATACATGGATGCTAAAAGTGGATGTTTTCTTGCTGTGATGTGCTTAATTTGGTTTACAGACAATTTATAAAGCTTTTTGTCAGTGGACATGACCACAAAAGCAGATATTTTTCAGGCTTCTGAAGTACTTTGGTTCAAAAAAAACCCCACAGGCTCATATTTTGTATTATTTGGAGCTATAATTTGGCAGGATTTGAAATATGTAAGTTTCTTTCCCCCGAGACTTAAGAAGAAAGGACTTAGAGAAAGTACTCTCAGCTGGAATAGGGAGGGATGCAGGGAAGATCAGGTACCTTTTTAATATGTCTTTTTTTCCACTAAAGCCCTGATGTTAGAGGACATTCACTAGTGACAAACAGTGCAATTTTCTTTGTATGTGAACTAGAGCATTTCAGCTAAAAGCTTGAAGGAGCTTACAGGTAAGATGTCTCGGCAAGAGTTTCTCCCCTGAAAGAATACAACTTAATAAATGTGCACTGGCTCCATTTGGACCCCTACCTGTCTGGAAATACAAAATCACAGTCTGTCTGCTACCTTAGACTCATGCCTCATGCACACATGAGCTGTCCCCCTCTGTGGTTTACTGGAGTGTATTTCATTAGAACCTCTTCGTGGCATCATGAACCTGATTGTAATGAATGGGCTGAACTCTGAAAGCACTGGGCACTGACCTCCCATCTGCTGATATCCTAAATCAGGCCATTAGAGGATTCCACAAGAACGAGCATGCTGTTTATAGGTTAATTTATCTCTCATTTGGTTCAACTAGATGTGTGCTTATAAAGGTCCTCTAATTGAATCTTATAGATGCCACAGAGATCTTTCCATTTTAAGGAAGCCTTTGGAAATAAATATAGTCAGTTCTCAGTTATCTACGGTAATGGGGACTGGCTAGCATGGATGCGCGTAATATGGAGGTGGTCTTCTCTCCTCATTTGTGTGATTAATTGTAAACCTCCATCCCTATCCAATACCGAACCAGAACTGCTACAATGGCTGAACCTGGTCACTTTCTCATTTATTTTGGCTGATAATTCTCCCTTCAAAATGCTATAAACAAGCAAAGGAGGCCCAATGCCTGAATACTATATGTATCTCTTTAAAACATGAAGGTGTATAGGTACTGATGGAGTCAGATGTAGAAATTCACTTGATTAATGTCATAGTACCATTAGAAAAGTCAGGCGTGACTGTCTACAGCGTATATATACATTATAGTAGCCTGAGACCCAGTAATAATCACAAGGGCATTGTCTATTCATTTAATGCTCACTCTGTGCTAAGTACTAGACTAAATATCCATATTTAATGGTTTAAAGGAGGTTTGGAGCAACTGTTATCTTTATTTGGTAGATGAGGAAACTGAAGCTAAACAGATTAAATATTTGCCTTGCATGCAGTACTAGTGAGAACCTGGTAGGGACTGGAAGCCAGGCTTCTTCAACTTCCAAGCTCTTCTCCTCTGACCCCAGAATTGACTTCCCATCTTTCTCTCCCCAGCATGCAGGCTGTCAGGAGTCATCCACATGATGCCCTGTGGCACACGCTAGTTTGATATCCTCTTGCTGTACAACATGTTCTATAGCCACATCTTGATTCAACATCTTATAAAAGTTGTTTAATCCTTATCTGCAAGTTCCTGATACTGAAATATCATGAAAAAGTGTAGGTGCATGAGATGGCTCCTCTTAACTCAAAACTGATCATCTACCCCCAGTACCTGGAAAATCGTTTTTATTTTATTTTGATGCTTTTTTGAATTCTTTATGTGCTTTTGTCCCTTTTGCCAGAGACAATATACAAATGCTTCATTTTTTCCTATTTTAAAAATGATTCAACTACATGGAGCACCCATGTCAATGTTTTACTAAACTGTTGTCATACATAAAGAGCTTACTAATCACCTAGTGGAATGCCAACTCTTTGGCATGGCACTGTCCTTGCACACCTAGCAGCAGCCGAGTCCTACATATTTGAAGGTGTGTGCTTCTAGTACTTAATTCATTTATCACCTACCTTTAAGGGATAATTATGGGTGCATAATTTTAGCAACATCATTATGCCTGTTGATATAATGCAGAGCCGCTACAGTGGTGCAACCCCTGATTATATGTTCAATTAACTGCCACATGTTGTCAGCACCTCTCATCCACCAGGATTTCTTCTGTTGGATACTTGTAATAATTTATAGCAAAAATAGTCCTGCTAGAAATTGCCACAGCAACCCCATGGTCTCACAAGTTCACAGGCACAAGCAACTCATAGCTTTGTTTCTTTCTGGTCTGCACTTTTCGTAAAGAGAGACTGGACTTGCAGTCAAAACTTGTAGTCAAATTGCCTGATTTCTGGTGTGGGTTCTATGTGATTTGGGGCAAGTTGTTAACTTCTCCCAGGAACTGTTTCATTTGGACATGAAATGAACGTGAAAGTGTGTGCCTTGCCTAACTTCCCTTGATTATTGTGAGGTTCAATTGGAATAATATATTTGAATGCACTCTAAAACTTGTAAGGCAGAGGGAAAATGTGACATGTGTTATCCTGATGTTACATTCATATGCACTAAGAAACATTTTCACCTTCCATCTTATGTTTGTGCAGTTAAACAATCTTTATCCATATTTTAATGGTAGAAAATAGCTGTTATTTTCACCTTTTTTACTATATGTAAATTCAATGAAGTCAGAGACAAAAATCTAATACCTCTTTGTTTCTTCTCTGAAACCCAGACTTGGGGAAGTGCTGTAACTTAAAATGCCTTGACTCAATGGATTTGAGGAATATACATTGTTGATATTAACTACACCCTTTCTATGGTCTTTATGAATTAGGCTTATGAAATTAACACTTTCTGGTGCTCTACAGTGTTCTGTCATGGAGGCAATGATGTTACAATAATTGCCTTTAGTCTAAACAGGGTTATTTTAGAGGAATAAATTTTAACTTGCAGCCAAGACCCACGAAGGGCTCTGTTTTGATAGCATCATCCTCATCTACAGAATAGCTCTGCCCCACATTTTTCATTTTGCTGATGTATTCATTTGGTTTAGATCTTCTTCTTTTTTTTTTTTTTGAGTGAAAACATTAGTGCAAAATATGAAACTAATATCCATGTATCCTACAGTCCAAGGGGAAGAGAGCTATGAAGGAATAGGAATGCAGCTGGTTTATAAGATGCCTTATGGGAATTAATAAAAGGCATCCTCTTTGAGTAAACAAATTAGGAAAAGATGCCTCCTCTGTGAGGTAACAATCCCATGCCAGGGCATTTAACTTGGAGAGTGGAGTCTGGGCTTATTTCAGCTTCCATTCACTGTTTTTGATGGTACCTTTGTGCAAGGCACAAATTGCATGGTGACATGAGACGAGGGGACTTTTTTCCTATTGGGAAAACAAAACCCTCATCTCATGCAAACATATACTTATTACCCAAATCCCAGCACCAGATGGGTCTATGGAATGGCAACACCTTGTCCTCACTTTTCCACTTATCTTCTACCCCACCATGGATTTTCTCTTGCTTTTTTTAAAAAATATTTTTCTTTATCTCTAACTCATATTAGGTTTTATCTGTGCAGGACTATGGATAAGAAAAGGAGAAGGCTGAGTGGGCCTTGTCATGGGCCCATCATTCTCCAAGAAGATGGCTCTGCCTACACAGAGTCAAGGACCTCTGGAAACACAACATTCAGATTTAAGATATTCCACAAATACTTATCATGCCCCTACAATGTACCAGGTTTCAGTGGTACAGCAGTGGCCTATTGTATAAGCTGTTTTCTCTGTCTGGATACCTCCCCCTGACCTGTCCAACTCCCCCTACTTATCCTTTAGGTCTCAATTGAAATATTCCTTTCTTACTCAGACTCCTGTAATTTTTGTGGTCTTTCAAAACATTCTCCACTTTTGTGATTACTAGTGTCATGATATTCTTCCCTACGAGACTCTCATCACATGAGGCTGAAGACCATGACTGCTATGGCTCTGGGGCCTTGTTGAGTATCTGGTATATAGTAGACCCTCAGTAAGTACTGGTTTAATGAATGGACGAATGAATGAAAGAATAATGACTACAAAACATAGAACCCAATTAATTCACTCTTTGATAAACCTTTGTGAAAATGCTATTATGCATTTGAATGGGAGGTATATATCCATTCGTGAAATCTAATGAGCTTTGAAATTATTAAAGTTTCCTGCCTAGAGTTTTCCCTATAATCTTTGCATAAAAGATCTTTTTAAACAAAAGTATGTTAAATCAGAATATCAGAAAAAAATATCTTTTCATCAGTTTTAACAGTAATATGGCCATCTTATTTGACAAAAAGAGAACCTCAGAATTTAGTCCACTGGGGTGATTTATATGATTAATTGTGGCCTGCTGCTGCAATATGGCAATAGTGATAAATAACAATGTGCTGGGATATTTTAATTGTAAAACAGCCATTTCTCTGGCCTTTGATTGATCATGGTCACCGTAATCATGACTGAAACCTTTCATTAACCTTTTTGTATTTAATTTCTTCTTTCGAATTAACATCATTATAAATCCTATTCCCATGAACAAAACAACATGCATCCTTTCAAGAAGCACCTAAGCTTCCTGGCATTGTGTGGCTGCTGAACAGGGAGCATAAACTAACCCTTTTTCCCAAGCAAATTTGAGAAAGAAAAGGTTTCTAAAAGCCTGTGCTTCCTGTCTTCCCTCCTGGGGAGGTCTCATCATGATGTAGGGACACCCAGTGAGTATAATGTTCTAAAGACCCATAAAACATTATTTGACATGAAAATCTTGCCTCGCCTATGAGCTGGTGCTAATGAATTACATATGATGCAAAAAGCAGCATGGCTGAAATATTTTTATTAATACTAATAATATTTTTTGCTTATACAGCACCTTTCATTGCAGAAAACTGAGTTGGAAAGGAAGCTTTAAAGACCTACTCGGGGTAAAATTACTGGCTCATAACTTTTTAGACTTGCTGTTGCCCTTCCACCATGCTAGGGGCAGGGAGCTGGGTGTGCAGATAATGTGGTTCACCTCAAGGAATTCCAGTAGCCAGAGATTCCTAGACCTAGGGAGTCCAAGGAAAACAAAGTTAAAATATTTTTTAAGGGGTATCATATGTAATCTCCACAATATCACCGTGAAATGGGTGTTATATTTGTTTTATAGATTAGGTGACTAAGGCACAGAGAGATGAAGCAACTATCCCCACTGGCCCACATCCCTCTTTGGAAGGGTCCCGCTTGTGATTCCCTTGGGCTCTGGCCTGAGGAGGACGGGAGAGCTTGGACCACTGTTGGGGCATGCTGCTGATTGTCTGTGCTGTGTTTTGACACTTAATGTAAGATCCTCCACAGTCTATTTCTTTGGTACATGTACTTCTTTTAGTTTCCCAACCAGATTGCAGTCTCCATGAGGAGAATAATTTGAGTTTAGGTTTATAAAGTGTAGCTTTTATTTTTATAATTAAAACCCAGGACGTATACGTCAATCAGGGAACAAGTTGTATCTTAGCTCGGGCTGCAATAACAGAATGTCATAGGCTGGGTAACTTAAACAACAGAAACTTATTGATTGCGGTTCAGAAGGCCAGGAAGTCTGAGATCAGGGTGACAGCATGGTTGGGTTCTGGTGAGATCCCTCTTCCTGGTTTGGTGACAGCTGCTCTCTCACTGTGTCCTTGCATGGCAGGGAGGGATAGAAATAATCTCTATTGTGTCTCTTTTTATAAAGGCATTAATCCCATTCATGACAGCTTCACCCTCATGACCTAATTACCTTCTGAAGGTCCCACCTCCAAACAGTACGACACTAGAGATTAGGGGCTCAACATATGAATTTGGAGGAACACAAACATTCAGCCCATAGCAATTTGATTTCTCATGGGGACAAATAGAAAGGACTTCGAAACCAGGGCCATTCTAGTAAACCCAGGACATAAGTAGTCATAACAATTAGATCTTCTTTTATAGGAAGACCAAAAGGAGAGTAGTCTGCTTTCATTTTTAAGTTACACGTAAGGTATGTGCATTTTTGTAGCAAATTGACGTCTGGCAACATTCAAAATGTCAGTATTTTTACTCTTTATGGGGTAATCATGCTCTAGGGACTTCATTTAAACTAATATAAAATCCAGAATGTAGAATTTATTTATTTTCACTAAAAATATACCTTTTAAGTGATACCTATTTGAAATGTTTATTTACTTTTAAGACAAGGCATCTAGGAAACCAAATAAGCATTCTGGGAATTTTCGAGACCCTGGAATGCAATGTCCATGATACAGAAACATTTCACCTCCCCAAAATGCTACCTTGTGCTTCTTCTCAGGCAATTTTCTGTTGATGGACACAGTAGTTTCTAGTTTTTGTATCAAGTAACCTCCAGACATGGTTGAAGTCAGAACTGAAATAGATTTAAATGGATTTTTCTAAATTATCCACAGAGAATGTACTTTTAAGCTTATAAGAAGCTGTCAAACTGTTTTCCAGTGTTTGCATCACTTTATACTAGTAATAGATGAGAATTCCAGTTGCTTCACATCCTTACCAAGACTTGGTATTGTCAGTCTTTTTAATTTCAGCCATTGTAATGTGTATAATGGTATCTCATTGTGTCTTTAATTTGTATTTGATACAAATGACAGTAAACTCTGATGACTTAATCATAATAAATCTCTTTCCATGTGCTGATTAGCCACTTGTATGTCACCTTTTATGAAGTGTTTATTCAATTTTGCTCGTTTTAAAAACTAAGTTGTTTTACTGTTTGTCAGATACAGTCATAGCAATTTTTTTGTCTTGTCTTTTATTTTTTTGATGGCACATTTAAAAGAGCAAAGACTTTTAATTTAAAGTTATATTTATCAATCTTTCCTTTATGATTCATTCATTTTGTATTTTAATCAAATAAATCTTTGCCTATGCCAAGGCTATGAAAATTTTATCCTATTTTTGTCCAGGAATTTTATAGTTTCACTTTTCAATTTAGATCTCTTATCCATTTTGAGTTAATTTGTGTATGAAGTGAGGTAAGGAATGAGATTAATTTTTTACAAATGAATATCCAGTTGTTTCATTTTCTAATCTTTTCCCTATTAAATTATCTGTGCAGTTTGTGTGTGTGTGTGTGTGTGTGTGTGTGTGTGTGTGTATTTCTATAAAATGTTTAAAACATGGACTATTGTTTTTATTTTTGTGTCTCTTGCTAACAATTTAGGAATGAGAGTGTTAAGCATGAGTCTCTTTTCTGAATCCAAAGCCTATTCTGAATGCAATAACGAGGAATTAGGAGTATAGTCATGTTCCTGGAGACTCGACTACTGACTCCATCTCACATCTTTGCTCAGGATCCAACTATGGGAGGATGGAAAGTTCTGAGAGTCTTATATAGATATAACCCCAAAAATTCTCAAGGATTTGGTTATCAGGTTATTTTTTCTCTTCTTTCTTCTGTACCTCCCATCTAATACTTCCTATTCACATGGTCACCATGCCAATTTCAAATAACTTTTTCCCTGGGCTTACATGGATCTGTATTGAAATGTATAGTGCTTTATACATAAGTAAACTAGATCTGTAGAACTAGAATACACTAAACTATTCATATTAAACTTGTAAGAGACACAGTTTTTCTATCTTTAATAGTCTTTGAAAATAATTTATATGGTAACTGTGGATAGCATATACTCTATGAGTTAGGATACTTCTTGTTTTAGAATTTCCTTCACGGAGAAAATGTTAAACTGACCCTCTCTGTCACAATTTTCATCATTGTTTGTGTTTATTTTTCATTACATTGAGCTGTTACATTGCCCTAAGCTGTGGCAGATTTGATTTCTTGTAGTGCTGTGTTGTTCTGTTTTTGTTATCCTTCTCATTACTTCTTCTTAGCACCCTGTCCTTGACTTCATAATACTGGGAAGACCCAGCTTGCAAATCTGCTTTTGGCAGAATAAGATATCTTCATCTTTGAGGTCACGTTTCAGGCTTTTGTTCAGTCACAAGTTCTGTTTGGATTTATCCTCGGTGTGTCTACTTGAATATTCAAAAAGTCATCAGCTAGTCTAATTTGTTTTTTTTTAGCCATGTAAAAGACTGATTTGCTTTGACAGGTGGATCAGAAACAGAATTGGAGCTATTTTATCTGGACCTAATTAAACAACCTTCATTACCGGCAGATATATGTTTGTGACTTAAAATTAGCATGATTGGAATTAAAACTCAAAATATAAGGCATTGAATTCAGATATGGCTGGTTTAAAAATAAATTCCATACATTTTAAATGCAGCAAGTCTGGATTTTAAATATCCTATAGTGACAAATTCCATTTAGGGTTGCGTGTGTGTGTGTGTGTGTGTGTGTGTGTGTGTGTGTGTATATGTGTGCAGGCACACATGGCTGTGGCCATAGATAATAGTAAAGATATGACCCATATTTTCAAAACAGTTACAGAGCAGCATTCTAAATTATGAAAATTTAATAAAATATTTTTAAAATCTCATTTTTCCTCTCCCCAGCCCAAAGTATTGAATTCAGCTTTGAGGATTTTGTGTAGCTTTCTTTGCTTTCAAAGGTTACATTCTTTAATCAAATTATTTCTATTCATCATTGTCGAGTTTCTGTTGTGATTGTGTTTTATTATACGTATCCTGATTATGTGTAGACATATGTATGTATAGACACAGTGAAACTTGCTTAAATTGTTCTTCCATACGTAACATTTAAACCACATTAGATTTTTTATAGTATTTTATTTCCTTAACCTTTTGAAAAAGATTTTGAAAGAATTTGTGTGTGCATATAAATCTACATAGACACACACATCAAATAATACATGTAGTTGTAGTTGTGCATTCTGGGTAATAATAGAAACTTAGTAATTATCAAATAATTATAAAATATAAATACATATTTTTTGTCTTTCTTAGAATTTTTGAGGGTTATTATGTACTGAGATATATGAGCCAGATTTTACCTTATGAAGAAAAATAAAAGGTTGAATAAAACATATTGACATTTCTGTTCAACATTAAGGCTGCAGGAATTATGGTGGATTCCTTTTCCTAACAAACATTAATATGAGATTCCTGGTGTGATGAGAACTGGATATCAAGAATCTAATCCCTCCCCCTGCCTTTGTGCATCAGAAGCCTTCTCCAAATTATTAAAATTCCAGGTCTTTTGTGATGCTTCTTGATGCATCGTTGCAATTTTAACTGCTTTAAAATGCAAGTAAGAGCACCTTCTTAGTATTACAGCCTCCTTGTGTACCTAACTTTTTTTATAAAATATAAAATAAAGCATTTGTGTTTATCCTTGTCCTTTTAAAAATTAGAATTTCCAGATGGTCCCTCCTTTTATATATTCTTCTAGGAATCAAAACAACAGTTTCTGCACGTGTTTGTCACCCTTGTTTGGATTTACTTGGCTCTTCCTTGTTACTAATGAGGGATCTAGTTCAACCATTGCCCCTTCTTCTGATCTTTGTTCTGTCACTTCCCTTGATGTAAAAGAGGTACTGACTTAACACTAGTTCAGTAGTAGGCATCACTTTCATTTGTGTTCCAAGTAGAATTGTTATTTTTTGCCATGTACAGTGTCACCTTCTTTGAATCTTTTTTGAATCCTAGGCTTGACATATCTGAGCTGTAGGTGGTTGAAATTTAATTTGGGAGCATCCAGATGAGCTGGTTGGCCAAAATGAAATTTAAATCTTTGTTTTCTTGTTCTCTTTTACAAGGGTGTTTACTATTCTTTCTTTTTTTTTCCTAATGCAGTGAGGATGATGATAATGTCTTTATCCAGGCTTCTTGCCATTGTCTGGCAATTCCCTTAGTGCTGAGAAAGCCTCTAAAGAACTGGCCACATCAGGTAGGAGGCTGAACAAGGGCTTTCTGAATGTTTGCCTTAAGCCTGTCAATGTGTAAAAGGCTGTGTTTTTGTAAAATTGTATCAGTTTTGCTTTGTCAAAGCCCATTGCATAGCATTCAAAAATTAGATTAATTTTTGGAGTTCATAGGCATAGGTTTGAATTCTAGCATCGCAATTTACAGACTGTATGACCTTCGAAAAGTTGCTTAACATCATGGAGCTTCACTTTTCTCATCTGTAAAACCAGGATGATCAGGCTCGCACTCAAGGAGAAGTGAGGGTTAAATAAAGAGAGTGTAGCATAGTAGTTGGGAGCAGAGAGGCTGGGGCTGGATCACCTACTTTCAAGGACATGCAGCTATTACTTGTCACATGATTTGGGCAATTCATTAATCTTTCAACTCTTTGATTTCCTCATTTGAGAATATGCATTATAATAGCATCTATATACAGGATTGTGAGGATTAAAACAAATAATACCTTTAAAGCACCTATAACCTTACTTGGCAACAAGGGAAGCATCTCATAGATTCATTCATTTAACACATATTTATGAGATACCTACAATGTGGAAAGCATTATTTTAGGTTCTGGAGACGGCAGTGAACAAAATTCCTACCCCCGTAGCTTTTATTCTAGTGGGTGGACACAGACAAAATAGCAAATATAATAGCAACTATAAATAGCAAATGTAAAAATAGCATATATAATAAGAGGTGTGGAGATAAAGCAGAAAAGGAGGATAAGAATGGTAATGGGTGGGAGTGCAACTTGAGATAGGATTGTCAGGGTAGCCGACTGAGAAGACATTATTTGAGCAAAAACCTGAAGGTGGGAAAGATGGAGCCATTGTTAAATGAAGTCTACAAAAGAGTAAATGCAAGACCCTAAGGCAGGAGACTGAGTGAGCAGAGGGTGACAATAATAAAAGATAAGGCCAGAAAGGAGATCAGGGCCAGTTCAGAGGGTCTGACATCTACTATCAGGAATTTGGTGTTTTATCCTGAGAGAGCAGAAAAGTCACATGATCTGACACATTTTTAAGGAACAGCTGGCTGGAAGTTGTGGGTGGACTGTAAGGGGCAAGGGTAGAAATGGGATGATGAGTTCAGAGCTATAATTGGAAACAAGGGAAGGGATGAAGCTGCCCTGCTTTGGGATGGGCCAGGTGGAGGTGGCGAGTAAGCAGAATGGGGATATATTCTGAAAGTGTTGCTGTCGGCATTTGCCATCACTGTTACTAAATGAGATGATGCACAACTCATTTGGAACATTGACTGCTACAGAGTAAACATTTATAAAATGGCAGACTATTGTTTTTAATGAATAAGCTACTTTTAGTCCAAAATTTTTCTTGTGAATTTGGGAAGAAACTGAGACTTGCTAATTAATTGTCTCAAGAGGAGTTAAGTGTGATGTCAGGAAGGACTTCACTCATATACACAATGCCCTGTGAAGCACTGGATTAAATAACTAAGGAGATTTGAATCTTACTTTTCTAAAAACCTGCATTTAGGAAACTACCTATGTAAATATTTCCTAGTCGAAGAACCCATTAGATAAGGAACAGGCAAACTACCCCTCAGGGGCCAAATCTAGCTCACTTCCTGTTTTGCAAATAAAACTTTACTGAAACATAGCTATGTTCATTTATTATGTATTATCTATAGCTGCTTTCATGCTACACAGCCGAGTTGAATAATTGTGAAGCCTAAAATACTATCTGGCCCTTTACAGAAGCTGCCTTAGATGAACATTTATGTGTGGCTCAAAGTCATAAACACATACTTATTCAGGACATATTTATGAAAATGTATGGCATCTAGCACTTAGTATAGACTCAAAGGTACTCACAAATATGTTTATTTTGGAGGAAGAGTCTAGGCATGCATCCTTCAGAAGGTCTCATCATCATCATAGTACTATTTATCAATGATTTACTACATTCCAGATGACTGTTCTAACCACTTTACATTTAGTAGGGCATTTCAGCCTTACAGCAATCATTGGGGAGATAATATTGGTATTCTTATCTTACCGATGAGAAAACTGAGGTACAGGGGGCATGTTCAGAGTTGAACTGTATGTGTCTATCAGAGCCAAGCATGCAAACATAGGCAGTCTGGCTTTAGAGCCTATGTTTTACTTCTATCTAGGCAGCTTTTGAATGGTTCCTTTGCTAGATTGTGTGTGGTGTGTGTGTGTGTGTGTGTGTGTGTGTGTGTGTGTGTGTGTCTTCCCTATCAACAAACTCCTACATTTGGCTATTGAACTCTACCTTGTGAGATTGTTCAATGCAATGATCATTCACATCCCTGCTGTCTAAATGGCTACAACACAATGACTCTGTTCAGCAGCTGGAAAAACTGCCCCATCCCCAATTTCCTTTTAAGTTGACAGAATAACAGAAAGCCAATTTTGATGCTTGTAAGTGTGAAATTTCAAAGAATCATGCAAAATTAATTTTCATATGCTTGTGAATTTATCCAAGTTGAGGGGTTCTTAACTCTTGAAACTTCAATGTTGGGTTGCTAAAAGTGGATATCATCTTCCTTTAAATAACAGGCTATTTTAGAATAAGATTAGATCTGTCCGAATTGAAAATAGTGTATTTATGCTCCATGGTAAACCTTTCATTTCTTTAAGGGCTCTAGGTTCCCAAGGGAGTTTTAAAAATCCAAATGATGTTCCTGAGAGCTGGATTTTGCATTTGGATCTCTGATTGAGCCTACATGTGAAAATAGAAGTTATCTGATAATCACCAATTGACAACACATTTGAAAAGAAGCAGCTCAACTTCTTTTGGCCACAATCTGCAGTAATGTTTCTCCTTTTCCCCATTCCAAGGGCTTTACTAGATGATAGCTTCAAATAAGTGTGTTTTCCTGGGGAGTTCACCCATTTTTGGTTAACTGCCATGCTAAAGATGCAGCTGCCACAGATCAGAAGCTGCAAGGTACGAGGGTGTTATAGCTGCTTACAAAGTGCCCCAATTCATGGTTTAGATGCCAGAGCCCCAAGTGCTTGTCCAAAGGCAGAGTCTCATTCAAAGCCCATGGATATGGCTTCTTGGTCTTTCTCTTTTGTTGGCATTTGCCATTTTCTTTCACACACACAAAATCCATTCCCCAGGTAGTGCTCTACTTTTCAAGGATTTCCCCCAAAGACTCTGAGACTTCAATTGGCCTAAGAATTAAGTTGTCTGGATTTAGATGTATGCAGTAAATAACTTGAAAATAAGGAACTCACCACACTTTAGTATTCTCATAGAATGCTAGAAATGCAGGGGGAAATAAAGACTTTGTTTACAAGTGAATAGATTGTGCAGCATGGTAATGGAGGCCAAGGGTGCTGTTTATTCCTACTGTTCCTTCCCTCCCTTCCCTTTCCTCCTCCCCCTTCTTCCCCCTCCCCTAACTTTCCCTCTTCCCCCTCTTGCCCTCCCCCCTCTTGCCCTCCCTCCCTCCGTCCCTCCCTCCTTCCCTTCCTTTCTTCCTTCCTTCCTTCCCTCCTTCCTTCCACAAATAGTTACCAAGTTACTACTATGACCAACTGTGTTGGACTCTGAAGATACAATTATAAACAAGACCAACAAAGGTCATTGCCTCTTGGAATTTACTGGAAGAGACAGAAATACAACAAATAATTAACAATAAATTATGCACATAATTATGTGATTACTCTAGGTAAATTCTGTGTAGAGAAAGTATAGAACATGATGTGCAAGAGCAATGGGAAACTTAAGACTGATAAGCAGGTGAGGCCCCTTTCCCCAGGAGGAAGTGTCACATCAACTGACACTTGATAGATGAGTAGGAGTCAGTCAGACCAGAGAAAGCAGGGGAGGTGGTGGGCAGAAACATCTCTGGCAGATGAAGAAGGGCCTATGCTAGAAAGGACTGAACGAAGACCGGAGAGGATTCTGTGCACCATGTGAGGGTAGAAGCATGTGAATTTAACCTGGAGAGGTAGTCGAGGGCTGTGACTTGCTGCTTGGCAGACCAGGTTTTTAAGAGCAATGAGAACCAACTAAAAAATTTATGGAGGTCAGGCACAGTGGCTCATACCTGTAATCCCAGCAGTTTGGGAGGCCAAGACAGGTGGATCACCTGAGGCTGGGAGTTCAAGACCAGCCTGACCAATATGGAGAAATCCTGTGTCTACTAAAAATACAAAATTAGCTGGGTATGGTGGTGCATGCCTGTAATCCCAGTTACTCA
>NW_022437004.1:1284782-1399494 GCF_009761245.1 Sapajus apella | reverse complement strand
CAAAAAAAAAAAAAAAAAATTAAGTTGTGTGTGTGTGTGTGTGTGTGTGTGTGTGTGGGTGTGTGGTCAGAAATGCAATATTTGATGGATTTTTCTTGTATGTTTGAGAACCTCACAGAAGATTCCATGGAAATCCATGATTATTCTCATTTGAGACTTTACCCTTAAGGGCCTATTATATTATGTGCCTATTTTATTATGGCAAAACTGAACATTGTCTCTCAAATCTTCAAAAATCTTGTGAATTATCAGGAGTAAGTTTTGAGACTGTGTTATTTGGGGCTAGAGTCAGAAGACATAGTAGAGAGAGTTTGGCTCACGAATTTTTGGTATACCTGATTTGGGACAACTTTTCTGAATTAGAAAAAGGTGCGGCAGAGTTTTAAAATTCCTAGGAGGTTTATTTTGTTATGTGTTGTTTTGGTCCTCTGGTTTTTTATTTTGTTGTTTTGTTTCCCCAATGCATTTGATAACTGTATATTTTACTGTTGATGTCATTTAAATAAATATTTACCCTAGATTTTGACTTTCCTTGCACAATATACCAAATTGTTGGCAGCTCAATACCATTCCCCATCTTCTCTGTGCTACCTTTATTGGAGGGACTCAAAGCATAAGAATAAAATTCCTTAAAAATCTCTGCTAGAAGATTTCCATTTTAGATTCTACCAGTGAAAGATACTTGTGCAAAGATTGGAAGGCAAACGGGAACAAAAATCTATGATTGCTTCTTGCCAGCATTGGGTAGATAGATGTTTGAGGTATGAAAGGTAACAGAATTAAGATTTTTCCAGAAGCTCTGGATGTTCTCCTATAATTTCTTAGCACTACTTAGGTGCTGAAGCTGGCTGATATCATCAGTGGCAGTTTACTTAAATATATGTATCTCCTGGTTTCCTGAATGCTGGTGGTGGCATCCCCTTTTGTTCCATCCGCCTTTCCAACATATTTTAAGTTTGTGTTGCAACCATTTCTGCATGAAATACCTAGAATGATGTCTGTTTTCCTGACAGAGCTCTGACTGATATAAACCATTATTCATCAGTTCATATTTGTAAACTGAATTAAATTTAGTTAGTAAATTGACAACTGTCCTTTAAAAATAACATTTAACCAGCCTGGATGATTTTATTAGTCTTTACTTGAATATTCTATTCTTAGTCATGACCTCAACATCCTTTTCTAAGCTTCAAACCCCATTAAACTTTCTGATAAATAGACATACTCTCAAGGTCAAAACTCTCAAACTCCTTAACTAGAATATAAGAACTTTGTTGTTATTGTTGTTTTCAGTTGGAGTCTCACTCTGTCACCCAGGCTGGAGTGCAGTGGCACTAGCATGGCTCACTGCAACCTCCACCTCCCACGTTCAAGCGATCCTCCTGCCTCATCCTCCTGCGTAGCTGGGACTATAGTTGTGAGCCACCATGCCCCACTAATTTTGTATTTTTAGTACAGATGGGGTTTCACCATGTTGGCCAGGCTGGACTTGAACTCCAGACCTCATGTGATCCACCCACCTTGGTATAAAGGCTTTCAAAAGCTGCCTTCAACCATATTTTGCTTCTTCACCTCTGATCTTGCCCTCTTGAAGCTCTAGTATCATATGTCTTCTGTAATTGATGTTTCTAGGTTGGTGCTCATGTGATTCTGTCCGCCTGGCTGCCTACATTTTATTGTTCTATGAAATCCATACATATTCTTGAAGATCCAACTCAAATATCTTTTCTCCTTCTCCACTATTTTTCTCACACACCTCTCCCAACAATCCCAACTAGACCTCAAAAGCAATGTATTTGTAAGCCAGATTAAAAAATTGTATTATTTTCTAGCTATTTGTTTTGTTTCCCATTTTCACTACATAATAAATTCTTTGAGAGATGAAACTCATTCGTTTTTGTGTCTCAGAAACTTAAAACTCAATAAATGGTCATGGACTTGAAATATTGAGTTGAAATAGACTGTCACCTATGTGCCATGTGTGCAAAAAAAATAGCCAGAAGAACCACCAGAAGCTTTTTTAAAAAGCAAAAAACTTTTCAAATTGATCTAATGCTTCATAAAGTAGCCTAGGGAAAATTTTGACTTTACTCTTGTCTTGTAAAAAGAAGAAAACTACTGAAGGAATTTTCTTGTTTTTCAAAAACTGATATTTTGAATATGTATTTTTTTCAAGATATAAAAATGTAACTCCTGCTAAAGCCTTTGGGCATATGTACAGTTATAAATATAACATTAAAATACAAGTATACATCATAATTTAATTGTACCATACAACATAGGGAAGGAGAGGTAGCAAAGACTGGCATATGGCTTGCAGTAGAGGCCTCTCCTGGATGGCCAGTGGTGTGGGGTTAGAGGTGATGACACGGAGAATGAGAGGGCAGATGAAGAGTTTCATAGCATTAAATAGGATTGCATGGAAGAACAGGCGTGAGGAAACTATGGCATCCCATCTGGCTAAACAACTCTACATAAATCTTCAATCACAGCCATCGATCAACCCAAAAGGCAGTTTTAGTTCTTGAGTCCTCACTAGCTGGGTATATGCACAAAAGGTGTGTTAAAGAACAAAAACCTTTGTGATGACACTCTCAATGCCAAATGGACTAAGTTCTCAATTTGCATGTCTTACTGACTCAGTGTGGAATTCTGAACAGGTTATTTAATATCCTTAGGCCTCAGGTATTTCAGCCATTTATGGGGATAATAATGTGTGACTTTTACTTCCATCACAAGATTGTTTTGTACTTCTCTTCTAGACATTTACATATTCAGTTCCAAAGCTGACTCCAGGCAAGATTATGACGTAGAGAAGATTTTTTTCCTGGTATCTTCCTGTCTCCAGAACTCCATCCTCCTTTCTGATTCCCCATTCTACCATGGTTACTTTTCCCAATAGGCCCTGGTGGATGGCATGTTAAATGTCGTTTGCATTATAGGTGACATTTGCATAGCATTTTATAACATATGTGAAGACTTATTTTACTCTCATGGGAGGTTTGATAGGTAGTAATTATTATGATCCCCATTTTCCAAACCAGGAAACTAAGGCATAAGTATTAAAAATCTTGCATAGAACCACCTACCTAATAAATGGTATGTCAGAATTTGCAACCCAACAATTTTATTCTAAAAAACTAATACTTCTGAGAAATACATGAATCTTAAGAAGACATTCTTGAAGATTTAAAAGTTTTGGAACACAAAAATCTTTATGAACTTGCTAAAGAGCTCCCTGGGGATAAGGCTCATATTCATCTTGTTCATTGTTGGATTTCTAGCCGATGGCAAAGTGCCTTACATATAGTAGTTATTATTTCAAAAATAATAGTAAGTAAATGAATAAAATAATAGTGAATAGTAGAATAGCTATTCTCCTATTGATCTATCTATATATCTATGAATTTATTATCTATATATGTCTATGTATCTATATATTATATACATTTATGTATAAAAATGTGTGTGTATAGTTTTTATTTAGTTCTTTTTTGTACAAATAGGTTATCCCTTCTCATTTCATTCTTTTTCTTGACAAAAATGTAATTTTCTACATTTTTATTCCTTTCCTTTACACAATGAAAAAATTCTAGGCAGGTCAAAACACCAAAAGCAATGGCAACAAAAACCAAAATTGACAAATGGGATCTAATTAAACTAAAGAGATTCTGCACAGCAAAAGAAATGATTATCAGAGTGAACAGGCAACCCAGAGAATGGGAGAAAATTTTTGCAATATATCCATCTGACAAAGGGATAATGTTCAAAAAACTTAAACAAATTTACAAGAAAAAAAGCAACCCCATCAAAAAGAGGACAATGGATATGAACAGACTCTTCTCAAAGGAAAACATTTATGCAGCCAACAAACATATGAGAAAAAGCTTATAATCACTGGTCATTAAAGAAATGCAAATCAAAACCACAATGAAATAACCATCTCACACCAGTTAGAATGGCAATCATTAAAAAGTCAGGAAACAACAGATGTTGGAGACGATGTGGAGAAATAGGAATGCTTTTATACTGTTGGTGGGAGTGTAAATTTGTTCAACCATTGTGAAAGACAGTATGGTGATTCCTCAAGGATTTAGAACCAGAAATACCATTTGACCGAGCAACCCCATTACTGGGTATATACCCAAAGGATTATAAGTCAATCTACTATAAAGACACATGCACACATATGTTTATTGCAGCACTGTTCACAATACCAAAGATTTGGAACCAACCCAAATGCCCATTAATGATAGACTGGAAAAAGAAAATGTGGCACATATATACCATGGAATACTATGCAGCCATAAAACGGATGAGTTCATGTTCTTTGCAGGGACATGGATGAAGCTGGAAACCATCATTCTCAGTAATCTAACACAAGAACAGAAAACCAAACACTGCATGTTCTCACTCATAAGTGGGAGTTGAAAAATGAGAACACATGGACCCAGGGAGGGGAACATCACACAGTGGGGCCTATGAGGGGTAGGGTGTTAGGGGAGGGATAGCATTAGGAGAATACCTCATGTAGATGATGGGTTGGTGGGTGCAGCAACTCCCATGGTACATCTATACCTATGTAACAAACCTGCACATTCTGCACATATATCCCAGAACTTAAAGTGTAATAAAAAAAAATGTCCTAAGAACAGCCATATAAAGGTATGCACATTTTCATGTAATATATGGTTATGCATTAGCTTAATGTAGTATTGAGGGCTGATATTTCCTCTGATTGAGCAGATATCCACAGTGTGGAAATGATGTTCTTAGTTTGAACACTTATGAAGAAATAAAACATGCTAATCATTTAAAAAATTCTAGGCAGGTCATTATGGAAATATTTTTGAATTTTATAAATAAACTTTTTACTTTGGAATAATTTTAGATTCACAGAAAAGTTGCAAAGAGAATATAGAGATCCTTGTATGCTCCTCACACAGCTTCCCCTAATGTTAACTCCTTACATGACTGAGGTACATTTATCAATGCTAAGACAGCAACATTGGTCCATTACTATTAGTAAAACTCCAGACTGTTTTCAGAGTTAACTAATTTTTCCACTAATGTCCTTTTTTCTCTTCTAAGATTACATACAAGATAGCACATTGCATTTAAACATCACATCTCCTTAGTCTTTTCTGGTTTGTGAAAATTCCTTAGTCTTTCCTGGTTTGTGACAATTCCTTAGTCTTTCCTTGCTTTCTTGACCTTGACAGTTTTGAAGAGTATTGGTTAGTTATTTTGTAAAATCTGTCTTAATTCAGGTTTTTCTGATGCTTTCCTCCTGATTAGACTGGGATTATATGTTTTGGGGAAGAACACTACAAAAGTGATGCTCCTTCTCCTCGCATCCTATGAGGCCTATGTGTTGTAAACATGACCTATCACTGGGGGTATTAATTTTGATCACTTGATCCAAGTGGTCTTTGACAGATTTCTCCACCATCAACTTACCCCTTCTTTTGTACATGCCATCTTTGCAAGCAAGTCACTAAATTCAGTCCATCTTCAAGGGAGGGAAAGGGGTTTGAGGGAGGGCATTAAGGACCATCTTCTGGATGGGAGTGTGCACAAATTATTTAGAATTCTATGGGGAAGATTTTTCTCTTCTTATTTGTTTATTTACTCCTTCATTTATCTGTAGCAATAAGAGCTCATATATATTTACTTTATGCTTTGGGTTATAATCTATTAATAGTGTTATTTATTCTGTTGCTCAAAGACCTTTGACAGTCTTTTTAAATATGTGCATTTTTAGAGTCTCTCACTTATCAAAAAGGGTTCTGCCTTATTAGCCTAGCACCATCATCATTGTTTGACCAGGGACAGTGAAGTCTCCTGTCACAGCCTCATGTTACAATTAGTTATAGATATTTTTCTCTGTGTGCTCAACAATTTACCAAAGTCAGTCCCTTGCTCAAGACCACTGGTGAAGGATCCAGGCCATGATCCGGGTTCCTAAGGCTGCTTCTGAAAAGCAAAAATGTAGTGAAAGCTGTAAGGAACCAGGGCCCTAACATTTCAACACTTCACACTGATCTTTGGGAATGCAGGGACGGTTGGGGGAAATACATCCCATGAGAGTCCACTCACTGTTCCCTTGACTTCTTTGATTTCAGTAGCAGTTGGAGGCTTAAGACAGGTGATGAATTTGGTCCAGAGTGAGGTTAGTTGAGAAGGAAATGAAAACAGAGGTTTAACAGGAAGATTAGTGGACTTTCTACCTCTGGGCAATAAATGTCTGCTTTGGTCCTCACTAATCAGTTTTCCACATGCCTCGTGCCATTTGCATTACTTAGGATGAGTTCTTAAAGCTCCATTAGTAAGTGTTCAAATCACTGTTTTGAACAGGCTATTTTTGTCAATGCCCTCCTTTTAACCCACTTCTTTTTTTTCTAAATGTGTGCACATAGAGGGCTGGTCAAGGGGGGAAATTATGCTGATTAGGAAGCATGGTCTATGATGGAGAAATTGCCTTTGAGTCTGAATATATAACTCCAGGATAGAGAGGCCTCTTTAATACTTGCATAGAGTATACACACATTTCATAGCTCATAGCTCAGGGCAAAGAAAATGGGCATCTGATAAATTTGCATGTAAAAAATATTGAAGTCAGCCAAACAATAATATATCTCTTGACAGGAAGGAAAAATGATGTGCTTTTCTTTAGCTCTGTAATATTTAGAAAACATCTACTATGTTTAAGAACATAGAATTGAGACTGTTAGAGAAAAGTGGAGCATAAATAGCTCTTAGCTATCTCCCTCTACACCAGTAACCTCTTACTTTCTTCCTATCTCTTCTACTTTCACTGGAACCTTAGTTTTCTCATCTCCTTCCCCTCAATTTCAAATGAGTATTTGCATTATAAGGTCAGGACTCAGGCAGTGTTGCAAGTCTACAGTGATTTCAGCTTTAGGAGGGAGGATAGCAGAGGGTCAGGGGACATAAAGGAGTTATTGCTCATTGTGAAATGCCCTTTCAAATGTTCCTTATATTCTGCTTAGTTTTGAGAGAGTTTCATAGTGGTTGACAGATTATGTAATCTGCTCACCCACTGATAATTTTTTGGCGTGGAGAGATTGTACAGGTGTTTCGATTTGAGCCAGTCTCTAGTTAATAATCAATAGTCCTGTTGTCTAATGAAGTGATGGCCTTGACACCCTGGCCTTTGTGCAGTGTTAAAATAACATTGATCGCTATCATTATCATATGCCCTTGATATACTGAATAAGGACGTGGATATCAATCTTAGAGCAAAGTAACATTTCATAAATCTTGTAGAAATAACCAGGATTGTCCAAACAGGCATATGCTTCTTGACAGCAATGTGACAGAGGAGTCTAAGACACAGATAATTTATAATTTATCTCTAAACCTTGATTGAAAAATCCCTCCAAAGTATCATTTAGTACAAAGTGTGTTTCTTGTGCCAAAAAAGACTTGGGAACCTTCTGATTTTCTTTTTTATAGTAGATTACATTGGGAGAAATACTTCTGTGGCACTTCTGGGACGGAGGGAGGCAGAGCTGAAAAATTTCCCTTGGTTTTTCCTTTCTGAACTTTATTTTAAATTTGTGTTATGTTTCAACAACTTGTTAAATAGTAGTCATGTAATTTGTGTGGAGAAGACTTTAAGGCACGACAGGCTCTCACCCAACTGGGCTGAGGCACTAGGGAAGGAGGATTATTTTTCCAACAGACCCTCTTCATCATAATCTCATATTTTAAACTTTTTCATTCTATTTGACATTTTTTTCTATATTCATAATCAATTTCTTATCAAGAAACACTAATTATTCTTGTGATTATTCTGATTATCCTAGTATTAAGGGGTTAAATTATTCCTTATTGCTAGATAAAAAATGATATGAAATCAAGAACATTGGATCAAAATTTCAAGAAAAAATTATTTTCTTACTTTGGTAACATTACCCTTCTAAAACAATACACTAATGAATCATTGCCTTTTGTAGACACCTTTATCACAAATATAATGAAACATTTGCTCAGAGAAGTAGGTCTTAAGCTCAATATTTTTCCAGTCCAGAATAGTTACTGAAAGTTGTATGAAGACTCTGAGAATCAGGGTGTGAATAATTTAGAGCAATTACTTTTATGTTACAAAATTATCCCTGTACAGTCAATAGAATTCCAGAATGGGTAAACAAGAAGAAAGAGTGCAACAATTCCTCAAAATTTAATGAATTCTTAAATGTATAACCACATTTAGAGGAGACAAAAGAAGACAGGAGCCTTAACCAGGATGCAGGCTGATGAAACAGAGATGTTTTTATTATCATCAATTTACGAAGGTAAAGATGGTCTCATAACAAAAAAAAAAAAACACACCAGTTTTGTTTTTTAAAATAGGAAGAGGTCGTGCTTACAAAAAACCAAACTATTGGGTATACTATTGCATGTTATGTTTTGTGTATGTGTCTGCGTATATGCATGTGTGTACTTTCATTCTATCCATAGGTATAGTTCATATTAGTGTTACTGACGACATGCCCATCTGACAGAAAAATGTAGCTCTTTGTAAATTGAATGTGGAATAGAAGTTCTGTGAAAATGAATTTTAATTTTCACAGAAAAGTAGTAATTGAAATTGAATTAGAAAAATCAGAGTATAAAGCAATTTTTGTCCCTTCTTAGAGTAACTTCTTAAAAGATCATTGTTTTAAGATTTTATCTACAAGATTTTTGGATGTTACATTTCAAAGATAGAAAAAATAAAAGGAGCACCAGGTCTTTCCTGTAAACCTTGGGGTGGGAGTGAATGCCCACGTGTAAATATTCAGTTGTTTTTAGCCTTGTTAGGTCCTCGTGCTTCACTAAAGACACCTAAGGAGAAAACAACTGATATTTGGGCTTCAGTAAGTTGCAGGAGGACACACACATGACTAAAGCCAGAGCCATTTTTAATAACTAATTTGCTCCCCTTAAAAAAAAAAGGAAGAGAGCCCTCGACTCTGTAAAACCTTTAGTCACTAGTCTGCCAAAAATGTAAATATTTTTAAAAATCTATTATTTACTAGGCAGGAAGCTTTCTGGGAGGTGGCGGGGTAGTGGGGGAACACAGATAAATGTGCCAGCCACACGAGCTTTATGGCCACTCCAGGCCCAACTGTCATTCCTTCGGTACTTCCTGTCAGTCTGACTAAACTCTGTCATCCCTCAACCCGGTTTAAATTAACAGGTAATTTGTAAATGTCACTTCAGGTTAGGCCGATCATTTTGTTTCTACTCTACCAATGCAAAGTCTAGGACTAATTTTTCTTGTCTTCTTTTAATAGGATTTTCATTTATAAATAGAATTATGTTCTGAAAATAAATTACAGTAAGTGATGCACAGAACGGACGGCAGCGGCACTCTCATAGAATTTCAAGCACCTACATCAGAAGAGATTAATAAAAACACTTCAAAGGCTAAATTCTATTTAAGCAGAAGATAGCTTTTGGTTAATATTTAATCTGAGTAACTGAGATCTTGGTGGAAAATATAATTTTTTAATATCTAAATTAATTTTCAAAACAAAACCATTAATTTTGTTTGGAGAGTTTGTGCAGTGAGAAAGTTCCAGTGATATATTTGTAGAGGGAAAAGTTAATCAATTAATTTTGTAGTGAAAAAATAGCTTTTAATATTGTATTTGTTATAAATGAATTTCTGTTATTTGTTCAGGTGTAGTGGTTTAGGATTCTTTCTCCTAAGCCTTTTCCATCTCAGCAGGTAAAGGAGAAAGCTCTAGGGGGAAAATCTTGTTTTATAATAACTCTTCCATGGCTATCATGCCCTTCACCTCGTTCTTTACACAAAGGTCTCCTGCTAGAACCCTCCACCTGTCCACCCCTAGAGACTGCAAGGCTGGCTAGTAGGGTTTATCACACGGTAAGCTTTTGGCATTGCCGCTGTGGCAGGTCCATTGCAATCATGGAATTTTTGCAGAGAGGAAATGATGGTGAGAAATGTAATGGGAAATCATGCATTCTAAGTCACATGAGAAGTATTTGCCAAATGTTAATTGATTGAGTTAATGATATCTCTATCTCTATCTGCATCGGTATAAGTACCTAAATCTATATTGTTGGTGGAACAATCAAATAGATCATTTGTGCCATCTCATCAGTTCTGTCGTTCTGTCATTTACTAGCTTTGTGAGTTTAGACACATTCTTTGTAAGTTCATATTGATTTGGTAAATTTAACATCTACGTCTGGTCTAATTTAACATGGATTTATGCAGCTGACATACATTGTCCATGCGATAATCCTATTTTGATAGCTATAGATATAACCCAAACCACAGCCTTTCTCCAGGATGGAATATGGCTGCACTGAGAAAGCTTTCGTCTTTTGTCTGTCCTACTGCCAGAATAGCACCATTTTAATAGGAAGATAAAGGAAATAGTTAATGCTTATGATCTTCTATTAGTTAAAAAGAAGTTCCGGAGTCAAAGCAACTAGCTGTTCCAGTACTGCGTCCAATACTCCTACCTTCTCCCACTCTATCCTATTTTCCCAATGTTCTTGGACTGTTTTCTTTATGTTGATAAAGAGATATAGAGACAAAGAAATTCAAATTGTGTTTGATCCAAGCCTTCACCAAATTTCTTCTCTACCTCTTCTCTAATGTCTTTTGATGAACAAACACACTGTGGGATTTTTAATTCCCTGAAGTAATTATCTTCTTACTGGACATAGTCTTTTAATAATTAAAGTCATATGATCATATTATAAAAATTTGGAAAATGGGAAAATTATTATCCATATACCTCTGCTGTCCTAACACATTGCCATATTTCTTTCAAGTGTTTTTTCCTATATGGCAGTTTTTAAATTCAAATGTAATTTTAATCAGTGTATGTATGATTTATAACATTTTCCCTTCATGTGCCATTTCCTTTTCACATATATTTATATGGCTTTTATGGTAATCATATTTCTAAAAGAAAAGATTATTAATTAAAGCAAGTAAAATCAGAACTCATTTAACAAATGCTCATATTACACTCATTTTGGAATGGTGACTTAAAAGAATATTTGTCTGTTGCATTTTGCTACTGACAACACATTTTTCCCAATGACAACTAACATTTTACCTTTGAAAGAGTGCCTCAGTGACCATGGCCCCATTAGCCCAGTCAGAGGGTTCTCTGTAAGGTGCCCACCTGATAGAGGTGGGGCTCTGCATTCCCCATTAGATGTCTTTGCCTAATGTTTGAACGTGTTCATGTACATAAGGCCTTCTCTTTGGTAGGTGATGTATGTCATGAAATATTTGGCTATGAAGTAATTCAAAAAGCAAAGGAAGAGAAAGTGAGTGAGAGACAGTGACAGAACACCTTTTTTACTTGTTGCCTCTAATAGAGAAAAGAATACCCTTTATAGGGACAGTGTTAAATGCACAAAGGAGTGCTACTTTTACCCAGATTTTTTCTTCTTATTTAAAGAGCATTTTTACTTAAGGCTTTTCCTCTTAAGCCATAATTTGAGGAAAAAAAAAAAAAAAGATGTAGAATATTAGGGTGGAGGGCTAGGAAAGGTGAGTTTTATTAATAAATCTCTCAGTCATTACATTAACTTCTAACAGATTGCTCTCAATAAACAATAGCGAATTGCTACTGATATAGAAAAATAGAGGATTACCTACTCCCTTCTTACACACACACACATGTGCACACACGAACACACACGCTTAATTGAATAATTTCACTGTAAATTCTCATTAGGTTCAGAAGCATTATTAGAGGTACGAAGTGACCCCCACACCTTTGAACTTGTCATTCTTTGTAAAAATTATAAATTATTTTCAAGTTTGCATTGAAATAATAAGTTAAAAAAACCAAAGCCCCAAACGCAAAATGTAGGGCTTGTGAGAGCCAATCCCACTCTGCCATTAGTTTACCATGCTAGCTTATGGCAAATCATATTCTTCTCCTCTCCCCCGCAGTATTCTTACTTATAGCTAAAGCTTACAGCTTCAGGAAACAATTGGTAAGGTACAGATGCATTGTTACCAGTCAAGCTTCATAAAATCCACTCTAAAATCCTTTGAAAAATATGAAGGATATATTTAAGAATAATATTAATTAAGTCTCAGGCAGTTGGCATATGGTTTTCAAAAAAAACATGCAATAAAAAAAGACCTGCTTCTTATTTACACAGGCCAGTACTTTGAAATTTCTCATGGCAGAAAGCAGTCCTTCATGCACATAACCTATGAATTATCCTTGAAATAAAATGTTTAATTACAGTTGACATTTCTGAACCCATTGCAGGTGGTGCCCATCTGAAGAGTGACATTGTTTACTACACTACAAGGCTCCAGGCCTAGTGTCAGAGATTATAAACCAATTTCCATCCCTGCTTTAATGCTGGTTTAATATCAGAAGAAGAACTTTACTGTGTAAATATTAAACATTTTGTTTAAATATTAAGTACCAAAGGTCTTTTCCTTTTGATTATTAAAACAGGAAGAGCCCCAACTTTGAAAGAGGTGCCTTGTTGTATTAAGAAAATGACTGGTTCCTTACCTTCAGGTTAATTATCACTGGCCAGAGATGCATGCTAAGGCAAAATGTCAGTTGTCTGCTTGTGCCATGTGAATCTTGGTCATTAAATGGCACTAGCAGACCAAGTGTCTGCATCACTAATAATGAGCTTATTAAGAATTGTAGGTTTTTCTCTTATTTTTTCCCTAAGAAGTGATCTCGTGATAATTGGCCAAAAGAAATGATATTTTCTTGCTGGGCGCAGGTAGAGCAGGATGGGGAATCTCAAAGAGATGACTCACGAGTAACCCAAAAGTAGCATTCATTGGATTTGATCATCATCAAACTGCAAAGGAGCTAATCATCTCAAAAGTTGACAAGGAGGGTCCATTGCAAAACATACACTTGTTTGCCCACCTAAGATTGAAACTAAACCACTAAATTTATGAATATCTGACTTGCAGACAAATACACAAGAGGGATAAGAGCTCTCCTCTGAGAGATTGCGTCTTCCAAGTAATTGTTATGGAAGCTACTATGAGAATATTCACAGTTCCTCTCAATCATGAAAGAATGAGCTATGTTCTTTAATTTGTAGTAGATAGGGTTTGCTAGCTTTGTATCCTTTTTCTTACTTATTGTCTTAAAATTCTTGGGTAAAACACTCTGTATCTATTAGGCAGGTGTAAGAGATCCAGAAGTTGTTCTTAAATTGATAGCTATTGGGTCTGCCTTATTGAAGTGCTTATAAGAAGACAAATAAACGTATGTTTTAGGTTTCTGGTGGTCAAATAAATTCAACACCTCTAAGTATAGAGGTGTCTTTTGAATTCTATCTGAGGCAGATGTCATTAGAGGAGTGTTTTAAAGCACAGTTGTTCTGACGAGAAAAGGGAAAGGGGCCTAGGTTGATTCCTTTCCTAGAACTGTTGAACCTATTCATATTTACATATAGAGGGTTAAATGGAAACATTACAAAGCAGCTTGTAAGTGCTTCAATTTACCAGTACCTCAAAAGCACATTTAAAATCTTTTCAATTATTCATTCAATTAACATCTGTATATTGAGCATCCATTTTGTGCCTGGCATTGTGGTGAGCCTTCACACATTTAAAATAGATCTGAAAAGTCAAGATTAATGTACTTGATACAATTAGAAAAGTGATCTACATATTAAATTGTTCAGTGGTAGGAAAATAAGGTTGGCTACTTAGGGTATGATGAGATTTTATAAGACCTTAATAAATAGTGAAATAAGGTCAGACATGCTACCATCTTTGAGCTGCATGACTTGGAGAGACTTACATCATTGTTGCAAGAGGGTCATTTGGTAAGGGGTGAGATAGATTGGAACGTCCTGCTGGAGGATGTAATAGTAATCCACTGATTATTTTTAAAAGATTTTAGTTAGAACAGTGGCAGTGGAAATGGACAGGAAGTGGTTTCTAGAGAATTTAAAATTTGGTGGTTATTATTAGTTCTTTAAAAATTGTTTCTCATTATATTTCCTCATATGAGAAATATAGAAAATGTAGGTCCAGAGCAAGAGAATGAGTCAAGATTTGGAAGGCAGACATTGTTCTTGGTCAGATTACTGATGGTCTGTGTGACTTCAGACTTCCTATAACTCTAGGTTTCTCTGCCCTTAGAATCCCATAACAATATCAATGATCTAACCATTTGGTACCATTTTTAACAATGAACAATTTTTAACTTTGAACTTCCTATGTGAAAGACTCTTTGGAATTAAAGAAGTTGTTTTTAATGCCCAGGACTTACTTTTTTTTTTTTTCCATTTCAAGCCCCTGAAAAGGAGGACAGCTTGCATTTTGAATCAAAACTCATATGTTATTAATCTTTAAAACATTAGTTTGCCTCTTCCTCATTTATGTGTGTCATTTGTTAATATCCTTCAAATATTTCCTTTTTGAAAGATTTAAAGGCCTGCTTATTGAATGTGGTGGTTTGATTTAAGATGATGTTATTTTCATTGTCAACTTCAGTGAAATCTTTGAGATCTTGTCTTAGTTGAGATTACTTTAGTGTTACAGTGCTATTTTCCAACATACAAATACATTGTATATATTTGTATAATAAACAAGATGTGAGAAACTTTTTAGGCTAAAATATTTCATATTTTCTAATATTATCTCATGCTTACTTTTTATTCAGAAAACATCCATTGACTTCTTACTACAAGGATCTCTACCATGTGTGCTGAAGATACCCACAGTAAAAGACATCTATTATTCTCTTACCAACTAGTTGGGAATGTTGACATTTAAACACAGTGATGTAGTTAGGTGGCTTGTTAGTGGTATAAATAATTAGTGATATGCATTCATTCAGAAATATATCTATTACACAGGAAACATATGCCAAGCATATAATGTACCTGAAAATGAAAGGTGAACTCTGACTAAAGAAGTGTTTGAATTGAGCCCTAGGAGAAGTTATAGTTACAATAGGGAAGGAAAACATTCCCAGCTCAGGGGTCTCCTTTTGCAAAGGTATCAAGGCACCAAAGCCCAAAGTGTGGCAAGAGAGAACAAAATGGGCAAAGAGAGTAAAGTCTGTGCTTAGTTCACTCTCAATACACACAGCACATGGGTAGAAATGTTTTAGATTATTGCAAAATGGAAAGAAAATATGGGGAACATTAACATATCAAGAAGGAAGAAGTAATGGAATCTGATGAAGCTAAACTGTTTCACTGCCTCTTAAATTTAACTTTTCAGAATTTTGCAATAGGATTTTCTTTCCATTCATCTCACAGGAGAAGATAGCTTTTAGCACTGTGTGCTGGCCATTTCTTTCTCTCTGGTCAGAGGTTACCTTTTCCAACTCATCAGAAACAAATGGAGCAGCTAACTTCTCTCACTGCTGATTTATATTTCAAGGAATCTGGAAAACATTCTATTTTCAAAAGTATCATTGATAGGAATGCTTCCACGTCACTCCAGGGCTCCTTACAGACCACGTCATTCTTAGAAGTGGTAAAATATTAAAACCCATTCAATGTGAAGGTTAAGGGATAAGTCCTCTGGAGATTCCTGAAACAAGAATTACTTTAAGAGAGGTGGAACATCCTGGTCTTTTGAGGCATGTTAGTCTGTGAATACAAATCACAGTTATCAATGGACATTTCTTTTACAGAATGAAAATGCTTGTTTTTTAGCTCTTAAGATAAAAAAAGACCTTCATAAGTCCACCCATGGTTTAGAATAAAACATTCAAACATTCAAAAACATAACACTGATATGAATATAGAACATTTTTTCCCGATGAGGTCAAGCACATTAAAGAAAAAAATTATGCTCTGTCCAAAGTTGGCTTTGTTTCTTTTTGCAGACCCCTTGATGATATGCATCACTTTTCAGTTTCTGAGAAATAATAAAACATTGCCATTTTCAAGATATTTTTGACCTGATTTCCAGTGACCAGTATGTATTAGTGAAATCACCTGCAGTTTTTGAGTAGAAGAAATGCATGTCTTCAAAGCATATTTGTTTAATATTTGTGGACTGGATTTGGATGGTTGTATGTTTCACCATGGAGATGTTGCTAAAACCTCTTACACAGCAATCTTAAAAATTATGACAATTATAAATTAATAATCACAACTCTCCACTAAGTATATCAGTAAAACAGCATAAGATTTATTTTATTAACATATTTTGCTTCAATTCTTTCCATTTTTAATTTTACTTAAAGCAAACTTTCAGAAAGGATTCTATCTTCTAACTAAACATATTATTTTAGGATGCCAAGTATTAAAAATCTAAGAATGACCCTTTGTCAAAAGAAATGTATAATATCAAAATGTTCCTTGGCTATTTCATTGTTTTTCATGCACCATTGACAAAAATCAAATTTTGTTTTAGAAACGATTTCAAGTAGATCCATTTCTGTTCTCTTGACATTTTAAACTTGCTTATGTAAAATTATTTCATCTTTTTTTTTGAAAAGAACTGAGCATTTGAAAAGTCATGATACCTCCCCTGATGTGGAATGATGGTTGAATCAAGTTTAAAAATATGAAAGATACTAAGGTAGAGAAGTGGAATAGTCAGGGCATTTTTTGAGTGTGTGTGTGACATCACTGCAGACAGCATCAGACTAATGAAAAGAATACACACGAAAAATGTGCTGCTCATTTCTTGCCTAAACAGGTAGAATAAAGAAAATCATGCTGGCCTTTTCTTATAATTTACCCACATTCAAAGATACGTATTAGTAGTTGTTTAACAGCAGTCTTTAAAAAGAATTATCTCAAGGTAAGTAACAAACTATATCAGGTGAAGAGGGAAGAAGGCCAATTTCTTCTGTTTCACATCAGGAATAAAACCTAGCATGAGACATATTGATAAAAGTTGTGTGGGCTGGTAATTTTCACAACCTACTTATAAGGGAATAATTCCTATTCCAGGTATTCAACTAATATGTATTACAGAGATGTGAAGGCAAGGAAATGGCTCTGACAGAAAGAAATACAGCCAGAGTAACTTTGATTTGAAGAAATGCACAGAGAAGATCCTCTACTAAAGAGTCCCTTATAAGAATGATTGCTTGTCCTATGTATTAATTCACGCCCATGAATTACAGCAAATTGATTCCTACATTTAGAAAATATGATTACTTATTATATATTTCTAATTCTAAACAGTACAAACTAAGAAGTTTCCCTTCTATTATTCCAAACTTAAACTCCCATATCTGTTTTTCCTTTTTGAGAGGTCCGTGAACCAGAAATTAAACTTTAACACATTCCAATGATTACTGAGACTTGATCCTAAGTGGTAAATTTTCAGTGCATGGCAGTGAGATTTGGCTATGTAGTTCCTGTTAAAACTAATAATAGTCATTTACTGGATTCTGGATTGTACCTGAAGATTTTCTCCTAAAGTGTAAATATGTTAAAATGATTTCTTTTAGTCAAACTTAGTATCAGATATATTGTAAACCTTCATGAACTGGAGAGGAAAGACTGAATAAAAAGAAAAAGAAAATGAGTCACTGTTACAAAATAAGGACTATTTGACCTTATTGAACAAATTCATATTGCTTTTGTATCTTAGCAAACATGCAGGGTTGATAGACAACATTGCAAGAGCCATGACATATTAACCTTCATGCAACACCTGTAAAAAAGTGATGCCATTCTTATGTGCATGAATCAAAAATGTGTGTGATGTTTTGTTGCTTCTGATTAGCAGGCTCTTTCCCGACCTGTAATAATTTGGAGAGTGTGGACAAAGTTTAATATTGGGCCTTCATTGAGTTTAGTTTGATTTTCATTCTGCTTCATTTGAGTCTCATATTTCCAATGAAATTGGTAGTCAGTACAAATTAATTTCTCAAAAATGTTTCATTCTACAAATCCAGCCTTGAGAAATCATTGCCTAGGGAAGGATTGTCCTTAGACAATATTGTACTTTGTCATAAGCTTGTGATGGCTACTCTTGAAATTGGCTATGACCCATTTAGGAGGCATTATCCTCTCTACCCATGAAATTCCAAATCCTCCACTACCAGCCCTAAAAGCCCACTTTAATACTTTCAACATTGATCCTTTCCTTTACCCTGGCATCCATCCCCTCTAGTGGCTGGATTCAATATCCTTAGCCAGACTAAAAACTATGTGACTTTTGGGCAAATTCGTTATCTTCTTTGGGTTTTCTTGACTTGGTCTATAAAACAGGAATAATAACAGGACCGATCTTGTGGGTTAGCTGATGAAATCAAAGAAGTTAAGGAATGTAAAGCTTTTGAAATAATGCCTAGCACATAGCCCTACTAAATATTAACTGTCATAATCCAGTGGATCTTTGTATATCTTCCTCTTACTGTTTACACATAAATATTTACAGCCTTTCTTCCCTCCTTCACCTTATGAGGCAGATCTTATTTCTGTCTCCTGAGTCCTTAGGCCCTTATTTAGCCGTACAGGCCAATGGAAGACAGAAGAATAAGGAACTAAAACCAGACTAACATGGATCAGAAAGGACACAGAGCAACACAGAGAACAGAATTTGTTTGGAAGACAGAAAGAAAGAGTGTGAGGAGACGGATCAGGAGGCCAGAAAATTTGTCCATGGGCTTATTTTGGAAGAGAACTCGTGTGAGGGGTGGGGAAGAAAGAGGAAAAGGATAGTGAAGCAAAGGGGCAGGAGAGGAAGAAGGAACAGGAGGGGAGAGGAGGAGGATACACCAAGCTAAGGAGGAGCCTCAGCCGGTATGGGTGAAATCCTGGAGCTGCAGGCAGTCCTGTTCACTCTCTGGCATCCTTCCAGAGACTTCAGTAATAGTTTAAATTATTTGCTTTCCTTCTCTTTTTACCTTTTTTTCCTCCTTCTTCTCTTTCCATTTCTTTTCTTTTCATCTTCTCTTTTTACTTTAATGTGAGCTTTATTTTATTGATTTGGGGGATGGTGCTGATGCTGTGCCATTTTCCTTCTGGGCAGGAGCACTCTCTGGACGCAGACCTCAGCAGCATCTTGCCTGCCATGTTTCATGGCACTCTCCATAGAGGCAAAGCCACAAGCCCCCAAACCGCATGCATACTAAGGCTGAATATGCTGTTTCAGATCTCTTTTTTCACAAACCAATCCAGCAACCTAATAATACATAATAGTTACATCTATAGCACCTCCGATCTCTGTAGTGTTTGCAATGTTTTTGTTCTCATTGTCTTATTTGTTTTCCCCCCAGAATTTTGTACATTTTCAGGCCAGAAGCTATCATTCCTATTTTACAAAGGAGGAAATATATGGCTCAGAGATGTGCTGGCCCTGGCACTAGTAAGGTGCTGTGACTCTTGTTATATGTTCATTCTACTCCAATTGCAACATCTTTCCAAATTTCCGTAGAACTAGAGGGCTCACATGATCTCTCCATTCTCTGAGCTTCTAGGATTCCCTCTGCATCTTTGCCAGCATTTAATAGTTTTCCTTTATTTGTGTGCTAATTATTTTAGGTTTGTTTAGCCTTTGTTCAATGATAAAAACTCCTTTTGGCGAGGGGCTAAGTTTTTTCAGGATGTACAGGGTCTCTATTGGAGGCTACAGGTCCCAAATCAGGGCTTTTTGTTTTGGTTTGGTTTTTGTTTTTTGCCCTGATGCAGAAGCCTGACACTTGGACTGCATCTTTTTATTTTTCAGTTCTAGGAAGCCTTGCTGTGGATCACACTACTGATGTAGAGATTAGAACCCACAACCTCTGAGTGCCCTCTCTGTGGTTTAGCCCTTTGAGCTATACTGTATTTAGGTTTAGTAATTAGCATTTAGAAAGCCATCGAGGTCAATCCCCATTGCGCCTGTGCAAAATTTGGATTCATTTAATTGTCAAAGCCTCTCAGAGAACATTTCTCTGTAATTTGGTATATTGAAAAATAAATTAAACTAATGCTATTATCCATATTCCCTTAGAATGGGATGCAGCAATATTATATGGACAGAACAAAAATCTATAATAGTCACATGTGTGGTAAGGTGACATTCAGATGCATCTGTTTCTTCCCATAAAGTCACCTGCTGGAAGCCTACTGAGTAAATGTTAATGAATTTGGGTGTACCTTAGCTGCAAATGGATAAGACCTTCCTAATGTAACATTACAGCAACCTGGATTCACTTGGATTATTCTGCTGATTTAAATTAAATTGAACACCAAAGCCAGCAAAATGTATTAGAGAGGAATTACATGTGCTACAGAAACATTTAAAGAGTGCTCTTAGAACTCAAAGAAGAGGAGGAAGAATAAGGATATCTTTTTGTTATCCTCTAGCTTAGAGCCCGAGACATACATTTAGCAAGATGGACACAATGATTCTATTGTGTGAGCAGAATTTGCCATGTAACCTCCATTAATGTTTAAAGATTGCTCCATAGTTTAATCTTTAAAACATCATGCTGAAAGTATGCCATCAAGAGCGTGCCAAATTTGGTTTTAAAATGCAGCTGGTTTTTAGCTAGAGGTGAGGAAAAAAATATTAATGATTTCTGTTGTTGTTTTTACTCTCTCAGAAAGTTAAAACTTAGATTCCTCTTTTTATCAGTTATTTGAAAAATTATATGCAATTGCCTGTCATATAAATTCGGAATTTTAAATGAAGGTTTTAAACCTTTCCTCCTGTATCTATGTATCTCAGTCTTCTACAATGTCTTGGATCTCTACCATGTATGGAATCATATGCTATACTTGAGTCTAATGTATTTAATTAATTTCTACCCATGTCCATTAACATTTACAACCCATTGCTTTGTGGCTTTTCATATGTGTCATCTTCTCATTATGAGAATGTAAATATTCAAGTATATAATTCTGGGCTCTGCTTTTGATGTAGCTTCTCACTGTGGTTTTTAAGATTTTTCTTTCTAGTGTTGGCTGACTTATTAATCTTATTTATAAGATACGTTTGGTCAGTCAACAACAAATACAGAAATTCATTTAATTTTGACTATTTTTTTCTCATAGGGAAACTTCCTTGTGAAAGTAATCTAAATAGTTCTGCTTGATAATATTGGTTTTCAGATTACTGGTGCAATTGTGAATGAAATGAATTGTTTTTTCAGACTTCATGAGGGGATTCTCTTCTCTTCTAATACTCACAATTTCACCAGAGATGTCTAGGACAGAGTCACTGGTCACTATTATCATAGCCCCCAAGGGCTTTCCTTGTACAAAATGATACACACAAAACAATACATAATACATGATGCCTACTCTAAAAGATCTCAACACAGAGTGGGAATTGCATGATAGATGCTAATGTTTGGACAACTGGACAGAAATTTCCAACGTTCAAAAAATTTCAATATGGTTTGTTGTAAATTAGGAAAGTTCTGTGACAAACAGTATAAAACAGCCAACTCTGTTTTATAATTACTATTGAAGAGTGATTATTCTGAATCCTACATCAGGCATTAACATGAAGCACATCATTCGATGTGCTGAAAGCATTGTACTTTTTTGGTCAGAATTATGTTTTTCTACCTTTTTTCCATTCCAATGGGATTTTTACTACAAATGAAATATTCTCGTGGTTGAAAATGTACAAAACAAATACAATTGGAGCATGGTTTGATATAAACTTTGTAGATATAGTATGTACCTATACATGCATCATAGGTGATATGTACATACTATGTATATAAATATAAACTTTCTAGTAGGTACATTAAAAATATAATCAGGCACAGGAGAAATAATTTTAATAATGTATTTTAATTTAAAATATTTAAAACATTAGTATTTTAACATGTAATCAATATAAGATAACTATAATGAGATATTTTATATTCTCTTTTTCATACTAGGTCTTCAAAATCTTGTTTTACACTTACAGCACATCTGAATTCAGACTAGCCACATTTCCACTCCTCAATAGCTTCATAATGGCTACCATATTGGACTGAAAGTTTAGATGGAACAGTTGTAGGAGTTGAGAACACTAAGACTGCCTGTGTTTGAACATTACCTCTGCCTCTGTCCTTCTGTGGCCATCTGTCCTTCTGTGACCATGGGCAAGTTAATTAAACTTTCTGAGACTCAGTTTTCCTTTCTTTCTTTTTTTTAGATGAGTTTCGCTCTAGTTGTCTAGGCTGGAGTGCAATGGCACAATCTTAGCTCACCGTAACCTCTACCTCCTAGGTTCAAACAATTCTCCTGTCTTAGCCTCCCAAGTAGCAGGGATTACAGGCATGTGCCACCATGCCTGGCTAATTTTGTAGTTTTAGTAGAGATAGAGTTTCTCCATGTTAGTCAGGCTGGTCTTGAATTCCCGGCCTCAGGTGATCCACCCACCTTGGCCTCCCAAAGTGCTGGGATTATAGGCATGAGCCACCATGCCCAGCCGACTCAGTTTCCTAATATGTAAAAACAGGAGGATAAAAATTGCTTCTATCTCATTGAGTTGTTATGAGGATTAAAGGAATTCAAAATACCCAAGAAATAATAAATATACTGCATTAGAGGATGCAAAGGGACTGATATTACTGAGAAAGTTACCTGAGCCTATAAGGGTTTTTTAAAAAAATGAATGATATCATACTCGTATTTCCATGTTCGCCACATTTTGTTACCCTGGCCATCAAATCATGCCATTTTCAATGCTTAATACCCTTGTGTTCTTTGTGGAGTATCCTTCTCCCACTTAAGGTATTCAGCTAAAATGCTTTCTTATGCTTAGTTTTTAAAGCAGCCAAAGGCTGAAAGTAAGCAGTGAAGTCTAAGCCTTGTTTGAGCTCTTTTGAGAGTCTATACTTTTTCTTTGGGATAAGCAAGTTGGATAGAAAACTGATTTTTCCATGATACTCATTGGCTGGAACCATACAAGCAAAAGTGGAATTGTTTACATTTCTAATTATACAAATATTCTTCTAAATCCAGAGAAAAATATGACCCATTTTTGTCAGCACATATCATGGCTGCAAAAAGCGGATGGCAGTCCTTGTATCCTTCCAAATTCATGGACACCATGACAATGTTGTGGAAAAGCCTATTGTAAGTTACAGTATTCACATAGCTGCCAACCACCTATAAGAAGTGCCAAACATCAATAACTGTCTACATTGTCCAAAGGAAGCAGTGAGGACAAGCACCGATGATACTGCAACCAGCATTACAATTGCTTACCAAGGGGACAATGTTAATTCATGACTACAGTATCCTTTGAAGCTAGCCAGAGACAAATAAAAACAACAGTAGGAATTCAATCAGACCATATGGGCTGGCTAGGGCCCATAGAGCTATCACAGACCAGACAAGAACCAAAATTACCATTCAAGCCCTTAGAAGGAGGGAAATTGCAGAGTATGCTGTTCAAAGGTGGTGTTTTCTGTCTGCCACAGAATTTCATGGCTCCTTTTAGTCCTCAGGGAGTATCCAAAAAAGATCGTTGGTATCTTTACACCTGGTAAGAAACAACTAGAAAGTCCTGTTGAGATACGAGGAACTTGAGAGTTCACTTTCTCCAATTCTCCAAATTACATATGAAAAGATCAAGGCCCAGAGAAGTTAACTGATCGCTCAGTCACACTGCAAGTTTCTACCGATGTCCAGGACCGAAAGACAAAGCTACTATCCTGGCCTTCTGCACATTAGTCTTTCCAGGCTTCCTCATTATTCTCCTTTGATTTTGCTAGGGCAAGAATAATTTCTCTTTCTTCTTATTGTAGCTGTCATCCTAAGAATGGGAGAACAACTCAAGATGGCAGTGGCAAAACAATCTTTCTTCTTCAGAGAGATCCCCAGACTGAAAAATCCACTTGACCAACTTCTCAGGGCTTACTTTGACAGTGGGCAGTCTTGTGATTCAGTAAACCTAGATTTGGTGACCTTACTGGAGGTATAGCACATAAAAACCAAAAGAAAGCATGACCAGGTTTTTGTTCTTCTTGTTGTTTTGGTACTTTAAGTTGTCATCGTGCCTGCCTGTTTCATTCCCTTTTGGTCACATAAGTTTGTGTCTTTATGACAGATTTTTGGTTTAGCAGTTATGTCATTTTCTGTGTAGGAGTTGTGACTTTTTGAATTAAAGTAAGGAGGAGATCTTTGAGTATTTAGAAATGTCAGTACTTGTATTTATGAATTATCAAAGAAAGAAGTTGCAACACATTTCTGCGACCTTTTCTACACTGTCTCCAAGTTCCAGAGCCTGGATTGTTTTGTGTTAGCATACTGAATTCCATGCAAGCACTATGAAAGTGCTTGTGAATGCCTAAAATACAGTCAGAAAGTATCTTGGAGTTTGGTAAAATATAAGTCATTAAAAATACTTGTTTATACTTAGAGTTAAATATAGAAAATTTCTCTTTGGTGTTTCCACCACATCTAAGTAGCATCCTGTTCACAGAGAGGTTAAGTCTCTAGAAATCTCACTTAATGTTAAAAATTAACTTGTCTTATAAATAATACTTTATTCTCACAAATACTAGTTTTTTAGGTTGCTGTGGAACTGTGCTAAAAGCTCTGGACTTTGAGTTATAAGAAGTGAGATTTAAAAGCTCTAATTGGCCACGTATTCGGAAACACTATGTATCTAAAATGTCTACGATTAGGATTAAATAACATGTGAAGCAACATGCAATCTATGGAGATTTGTATAAAGTCATATTATCTTGCTCAAATCCAATACATATTTACTTTTGTATTTTGAAATCATTTATATTTATATAAAGTATTTTCTATACCATAGTGATTCTGTCCAGATTGGAGATGTTTATTGATAAGCTTCCTATCTAATTTTTGTTACCCATTTATTTTAACAAAGCTTTCTTTACAGCTGACTTAAAATTTGCCTCAAAGAGTCAACTGACAATGGCTACAGCTATCAGAGCCACTGTTTATGCTACAAAAATCAAACTAAACATTTATAAAAATTTCCAGAGAAGATTCCAGCTAATGAAAGCGCCATTTGTGGTGTGCTAAAACATGCGCACACATAGGTATTGCCCCATTTATCAGACATGAGAGCTAATTACCTCATACACTACTATATCTCTTCCACTCTCTGCATTTCAATTCCCAATATTAACACATAGGTGGTCAAGCTGACCATCGAATAGCCTGCATGAGCATGAATGCATTAAATAATTTAATGTTGGAAGAGTTTATTAAACTGCCACATTCTAATCAGCATGCGTACCTGCCTTCATTAATTTTGCACTGGTCCATGGTGTGTCTCTACAGCCAACACGAAGAGCACTAATGTTAATAGGAGCTCTTAACAAACAGGACCAGTTAATCAAGGAAAATTTACTATTAACCACATGACCATGCATACTGCAATCTAATTACAATCAGATTTAACCCTCACCCTGCCACACCCATTTAGACATCTTTCTTATTATTTGTCAATAAAACTGCAGAAAATTGGGTATCATTATTTCATTAGAGTGAGAAAGATATTTGCATCTGCACGTGATTATGAACATGAGAGGGTTTTCTGCTGGTACAGTTCCATGTCAGAAAGATTTGAATTTGTTAACGATCATTTGGAAAAAGCCCTGGTTCTGGCTCCTAAATATTTTTAATTTTCTGAAAATAATTGATTATAACGAAAGTTTCTCCAATTGAACATTAATATTCTGAGCTGGTTCAGGAGAAATTTAGCATTTGGCAAATTACAGTTATTGCTGTGTAAACAGTGTGACTATAATCTCGATCATTTAGTTTGACTGCTTAACAAAATAATCTAAAACATTCATGTTATATCTGATAAAATAGGTGCCCCGTCATTTAACCATGTCTGGTTACCTCAGTGCCAATGTACTGGAGAAACACCTACCATGCTGTTTTGCATGTTTAGAAACAGCACATCAAAGCCAAAAGGAAGTGTGACCAGATTTCTCTTTGTTGTTGTTTTGGTACTTTAAGTTGTCATAATACCTGCCTGTTTTATTCCTTTTGGTCACAAATTTCCACCATAAGTTTGTGTGTCTTTATGATGGATTTTTGGTTTGGCAATTTCATCATTTGCTGTGTAGGGGTTGTGACTTTTTGAATCAAAGTAAGGAGAACTTTGAGAATTTAGAAATGCCAGTGCTGGTATTTATGAATTACTAAAGAAAGAAATAGCAACACTTTTTTCCCAGTATTTTGTCTTATAACCATTTTACTGCTTGGAATATTAGCCCACACCAAAGACTTAAAAAAAAAAATCTCAGGAACTTGTGAAGAATTTCTGTTTGATAACTGTTTAAATACTTTCTTGACGGATGTTAATTATCCTGTTTCAGACATTCCTTTCTATTGGGGCTGATGAAGACTATCATCCTTTGGTATATTTTATTTTATTGTAAGTCAAACTACCTTGCTTTATAGACAATTCTGTATATGTCAGCTATGGAATCAGATGAACTATAGAGTGGGTTTGGGTAAGGGATAGAATTTTATTCTACATCATAGTACAATAGTTCTTTATCTGTATTACATTTTCTCCTGTAATTCATGGGTTTGTAAGTCACTTTTACAGTTTTACTTGTTAAAAAGCAGCAATCGTACCTATCTTAACCGCTATACTATCTAGTAGTCTTGCCTGTTGGAATATGAACACTTTCAAATGTATAGTTGATTGGATAGCATTCCATTTACAGAGGAATGATCGACAAGGACCCTCCAACTAGAATGTAGTCTTGAAAGAGCTTTTAAAATGTGATGTGATATACAAAAATTCAATGCACATAATTTACCATGAACCTGTACATTCTTTGAGGTGATGGTGAATTCTTCATTTCTCGAACTCCTCTCTCAGAAACAAGCAGAACAGGGTAGGGGCTGGCAGATATGGCTGCAGAAGTTGCAAGGCCACTGGGAAAATAGGAGGAGAGTGCTGAAGAACATATGTCACACTCTTCTGGGAGCTCTGACTTAAGAAAAGGAGATTTAAGAACCATACCTGTCTGTCTTTATTATAGATCCTATGAAATTATAGAGTAATAATATAGTTAAAGGGAGAAAACTGTTTTTAATTTAATAAAGAAAAATATTTTCTGATTTGAGTGATATAATGTTTTAAAAAAATAGTCAAGTATGTAAGTAAATATTTTGGAAGCCAATATTTCGTATTTAGAATAGTTTTGATTTGCCTGTCTGTTATTATCTTGATTTTTGACTACATCTTATGTGTGTATTTGGTTATCTAGGCAAGCCGTGAGGTTAGGTGAAAAAGCACTGTGCAAGGAGTTGGAAGATTTGAATTATGTTTCTAGTTCTGCTTAGTTTCCTTATCTGTAAAGAGAGTGGTAGATTAGCTCATCTTGAAGGATTTCTGAACGTGTTGTTTTTAAGTATATGAAGTAATAGAATCCAAGATATAATATTGCACATAAGATACCCTTCAAAGGTTCAGAAATCTTAGATGAGCAGTCAGGGAAAGGTTAAATAAATGACTTCTATTTTTTAATTTTTAAAATTTCATGTTCAAAATAAAGGGCATCCAAATTCAGATCCCTTTCTTTTCTTCCACTGCTTGTAAAAGGTACAAACGTTACATGAGGGATGATAATGCAATAGTACCCTATATGACTCAAATATAATTTAGTTTGGAAATGTCATATGATAATCCCACATAAAGCCCTATTTATCAAAGGCCTGAGCTGTCAAGTCGTGATGGTGCTTTGATTATTTTACACATTATTTACACAGGAAAGAGCCACAAGGTACATCCCACATATGATTTAAGAAAGAAAAGGGGCTCCTTACAATGGAGAGTTTATCCTTTACACAAATATTGTTAATTTGGAAAATGTGAAAGAATAGAAATGTTAAATGGGCTAGACAGTGGTAAACACACACAGAAACTACACACACACAGAGATGTGTACACATACATATACACAAACATAAATTACCATTGAACATGAGAAAAATTCTGATGTAAGAAATATATCAGTGCAAGGAATTTGAACAAAATAAGATAAATAGCACTTACACTGAGTAGTGGTATTTTTTCAGATTCCTAGAAAGTATTCAGAATTTAAGATTTCCCAACTACAAGGTAATGCAAATTTGCTTTAATGATCCCGAGAGCGTTGGGGCCAAGAGCCAGGAAAGGAGAGGGAGATGTGTAAAGAGGGTTTTTGGTGAGTTTGATGCAAGGTTTACAGCCTCACCTGCCATCCAGGGAGGATGAGTCCCAACAGGAAGACACTAAAAGTAATCATTTGCGAATGTACATGCATATAGCTCAGCATACCTGCAGATGTGTGCAAGCAGACATCTCAACTAAGTCAGTAATCCGTGTTCTTCTGAGGAAAGGCAAGGCTAGGAGAGGGAAGGAACACAATGGAACAGGTCTTTCACCTGCTGCATCTATGTGTGTTACTGTGTTAGCCCAATATGCCAGTGGCAGTTCTTTTGAGACACAGGTAGGAAAAATGACACAGTATGGGGAAGAAATTAAAATAGAACGAGAAATGTTGAGTTTCAGAAATGAAAACTGAAAAGACCACTTTCCATTTCCTTCAGGTATTTTCTCTGCATCTTCTCTCCTCAGCAACTGCAATTTATTGTGATCTTTCTCTAGGGAGCACATAAGTAGTTTCAGGTGGAGCCCTAAATTGTGCTTGTCCTTGGGTCATGCTTGCCTGGGGTAATACCAAATCCTGTATGGTGTAACTGCTCCAATAGTTGTCCAGTTCGGGATATTTCTGGACATTAATGGTAGATGGACCATAGTATAAGACTTGCTTTTCAAGAAGGAAACTTCTAAAAATTCGAGTACAAATCTACCATGAACATCTAACAAACAATATTTTTTATGATACACAAGACTGGATCAGATATTCACCCAGGATATGGTATAAGATTATTATGCTGAAAATCACTCCAAACTGCCAAAAAGAAAATCACAGAGTGGATTTTAAAAATCTGTTAAATACCTACATGATGTGATATCATGTCAACGTAATTAATAGTTACATTTAGTGTTCATTAAAACTTTACTGCATTTGAAAACAATTTGTGGGTTTAGATTTTCTCACTGCAAAATTACCATCTACTGTATGCATGATGATTGCTGAGAGCTCATAACAAATTCGAATCAAGTGAATCACTTTTACCCAAATAGTTACAAAAAATTTTTACAAATATCCTTTCAAAAAATAACATCAATATTAGGCTGAATGGGGGTCATGGGTACACTTTTAGAAAGTGTTGACATGTTGCAGGGCAAGGTCTCCACGTGTAAGAAGGCTGAGGGCCAATGGAGATCTGAAAAAGAACCTGAGTAAGGGGTCAACTGTCCTAAAGCAGTTTCCCTGAAGGTACTGGTGTTTTAAGGAACTATTACTGGAAGAATTTTCTCAAGGTGACAAAGCTGTATTCTTTATTCTCAAGCACACTCAACAGACGGCATCAAGTTAGTCTTGAATACTGCAATGATGGTAGATGATTATCTGAAGCCCTTGCAGCAGCTTGACTCTCCCTGCTGGCTTGAACAGCACTTGGGTATCCAGCACTCCCTAAAACACAGTTCTTAACAATAATAATACACGTGGGCTCACTTTGACTTTCTACACTCTTCACATGAGCTATTGTAAGTTTGTTTTACTTTCACAGAAAGCCATTCAGCTGAAATTTTTTCTTACACTGCTTGGCGTGTCTTGATGGAAATGCTTCTCTCAGGACATTCCTGGGCTTGGCATGTCAGCCACATTAGGAAGATATTCCTCAGTTCAACATTAGACAGTTTCCTAGAGGAACTCTTTTCCTGGCAGGAGTTTTTTCTTTTATTTTAGGTCCCATCTGCACCCTGATAGTCTAGGATAAATTAGAGTTGGTGAATGTTTATTTACCTCAGACTAGTTAAGAAAAAGGAAATGATGTTCCTGAGCCGCAGGAATAGAATCCACCTGGATCCTCAGACGGAAAGTTAAATGACGCTGGTACTTTTTTAAACAGTTACTCTGAGAAGCCACACAGTTGGTGACTGGTAAAACTGGGTTTTTCTTTTCTCCTGAATTGTGTAATGTGCTGGCCTGAAACTTGTTTTCTGAATTGTGCTAAGTGGATGATAGCGATTTGCATTAATAGCATTTTAGGACACAGCACTATCTCTACTTTCTCTCCTCATCCTCTTCCTTCCTCTAGCTACTCTCTCTCCTCTCCAATCCAGCCTTCTACTTTGACTTGCTTTTGGTTAAACTTCTAATAGCAATCTTTGTATCCCTCTCAGGGTCTACTTTCTTCTAGAAAAGACTCATTCTTATAAAAATCATGATAGTTTGACAAGCTGAGGGCAATTACCTGATCGATATCAGTCAGAATGAGAAGCCCATGATGGATGCCCCTTTGGGTTGAAAGAAAAGCAGCATAGACATATTAAATTAAGCTAGTCTCATTTGGCCCATCACCAGAAGATACTGAAGCAACGTAATTTGACCTTTAAAAAATCAAGAAATCGTCTGCATCATCCCAGCATGAAGAAAGGTCTCAGATGTGGTAATTAGAGAATTGCAGTAATTGCTGGTTTTACAACAAAGGATGTTTTGCAAGTCTTTGGGTCTCAAACTACAAATTTAAAAAAATTAGTGAGCTCATTTTCTCAGTTCCCGTAGAGTAGATGGAGATAGTCCACGGGGCAAGGTGGACATAAGACAAAATGGGGAAGAAGGCATCACCAACTCTTCAGAAACTGTTAAGTCTGAACCTACTCTCTCTAACTTGGCAGGCTAATAAATGTTTTAATTATACTTTTAATTTGATACTACTTCTAAAGCCAAACAGTAAATCTCTTTAGATTATGTTGTCATTGGCTGTTAGCATAGCTATCAAGGCAATAGATCTCAGATATTTAACCATTATTACTTCTCATTGGCTCAAACCATCACAATCAACATGTACACTCAGAAGAATTAATATAGCCTCAAATTCAAACATCACCATGAAAAGGTCACCTTCACCCAGTAGCTATTCACATTTTTCATGTTTGTACAGTTATGGAAATGAGCAACACTTTAAAATTTTATTTAAATCATCTCCCTTTCCCTGTGACAATATCAAAAATCATGTTTCTCAACTTTTTACTCTTTATCTGATCCAAAGATTCATGGCCCTGACAGCAATAAAGAAAAATACACAAAATTGAACATTCTGGGGACCTGGCATGGGAAACTGTTCATAGGAATCCAGAGTCAGAGGGAACCTTAAAAAGCTGTCTTCCTGTTCCGTATTCTCAAGCTTTAGATGTGTAAAACTTATCTGGACAGCATAATTCATAGTATGCCTGGGTAGGGTCCAGGGACCTGTATTTTTCACAAATGTCGCCAGTGATACTATGCTGGCGGCCCATGGACCACATATTGAGAAGCACTACAGAAAGTACACAAGCTTAGGAAGGTACAGCAGCTTAAAGTGGTACAGTGGTGAAAGTCAGTCACTTGCAAATGCTACCAAGGAAGTGGACTGAGACTCATTCAGTCAAGTAACACATCCAATGCTTTGATGTTCTGTCAATTGCCTATTAAGAACTGCCACTTTCCTTTTTCTAGCTAGAATCTCTTTGTTTTGTTTCAGTCCATTTTGCTTAAAGGCATTCCACTTGTAAAAGTACTCCTAGGGACAACAATGTGTTTTATTTTCATCTTTTCCCATCAAATAAGTCCTGCCCCCTCTGCTTTCCATATAGCTGATTTCAATATGCTAGACTTCCAGAACCTTCCTAAGTGCAGGCCAGTTTCTTACCAGGAAGAAGAAACATTTTTGAATTCATTTTATTCAGAATTAAAAACCAGAGTCCTTGTGACATCAGCATCTGTGTTGTGCCTCTCACCCACTCACACCAGCCGCAGTGACCTCCTTGTTCCTCAAACATGCCAGACACTCTCCTACCTTAGGGCCTTTATTCCAGCTATTTCCTCTGTTTAACACTCTCTCCTCCCAGATTTCCACTTCAAGTCTTTCCTTAAATCCCACCTTCTCTCCTCCTCACCACATTAACACTGAAATCCAACTTTTTTCTCTTTATTCTTGATCCACCTTTACGTGATCATATTTTTGTCTTTTTTCCCATAGCACTCACCTCCTTATAGCATATGATATAATTTACTTTTAAAATATTGTTGTTTCCTTTAGTTACTGCCTATTCATATTATAAACTCCACGAAAGTCAGCAACAAGACCAGTGCCCGGCACACGGATGAAAGCATGAGTCTAATAATCTGTGATAGCCGCCTTTTTATGGGCGTTTACATCAAAATCTATGACAAGCTGGGGAGGCAACAGTCATGACGGTAGAAACTCTGATATTCTTCAGATTCACATAAATTCATATGTGATTCAGAAAATATATTTGATAAGTAGTTACTCTAGATGGGCCTTAAATGACACTACAAAAATTATTAACCTTTCAGCCTACGTCTCCAGTCAGCTGTTTAAAACTCTTTAACGTGAATACTGATTACCACTACAACCACTGACGACACGGTATTCAGAGAAAATAGCCAACTGTGGGAAAAAACTTGATTGAGAGCCATAATTAGCATTATCTAACTTATATTGAATATATTGTTAGGGACTTGATGTTATCTTGGCATTTTTGGGCACATCCCTATTAGTGCTTATTTTGCCAAATTTATAGGCATAGCTACCTTTATGGAGAACTTGGGGTGTATTATACAAGCTGCTAAGTGCGTCACAAACATCTCCCTATTTTTTTAAAACAGCCCTATTAAATGTAGTATCATAATTCATTGGCTTGCAAGTGAAAGAAAATCCAGCTTACACTGTTTTAACTGAAAACAAAAGAGCAGAAAAAAGAGTATATGTGCTTCATGTACCTAGAAAGTCAAGAGAAAAACATGTATTGCTATTGATTACTCAGACACTAAAAATAACATAAACAAAGTAAAAATAATGTTAACAATCTATACATTTAAAATAAAAGAAGTTGAGTCATTATTCTAGAATTATATTCACATACTTTAATTCGTTTTAAGCCAGTTACTGTCTTTCAGGACCTTTCTATAATAAACACCTTTATACAGCAAAACTCATCAAATAAGTATTCTCTATTTATGATTCTTATGAATATTTTCTTAGCTATGGATAATATAGACACTCTAAAATCATAAATCTCAATTTCATCCAATTCCAGTATATAATACAGACTAATCTATATTATATATAGGAACTTTATCATACAATCTTTCCCACAAATTGAGATATTCCAAAGCACAATGTAAAATTTCAGACTTAAATCTCGCATGATGTTTGAGCTTTTAGTGTTTTATTTCTTCACTTCTTCCCTTACTTTTGTGGAAATAAATTTTATTATTTTATGTGCACACTTTATGTTCACAATAACGTGTTCATTGTTCATAACAAAATTTGGAATCATTTATAAAAATGCACAATATCTTTATGGAACAAGAAGGCTGATTTAGAAAGCAGTTCTTCAAAGGTACAAATGTTTCTAAAACCCATTTTATAATGGATAGCAAGGAGAGGAAGCTTGCACTTTCGTGTTGAAGTATTTTCCTTTCCATATTAAACATTAGTGTTATCATATTTTGTTGTTTGGCTATAGTGTGTGTGTATTTACAGCTACAACTCCCAATTTATTTGCAATTATGAATTATGTGTATACCACTATAAATTCCAAGTACACATCTGCTCTATAAGCTTCTTAATTTAATAAGAGCAGTGCTTTACCATGACACAGTGTTCTTCTGAATTTGCCTTTTTAAAAATTATCACAGCAAAGAAAATAACTGTGGCTTAATGTTTTACTTTTAAACTGATACTACAATTGCATTCACAATAATTTCAAATGCTTCTTGTTTAACAAAATGAACTTCCAAAGCCTCCCTTTGATTCCATGAAAAAAATTTGAACCATTAGAATTAGCAGACTGTCTATCTGACACTGATAAGAAACTAACATCACTTCTTCTGCTAATGAAGCCAACATGTTAAGAACTACTGCTTTACTTTTCCTTCATGATAACAACAACAACAAAAAAAAAACACTTGGTATTGAAAATAAACCCAATTAATTAAAAATAACAATCCTTTGATCTAAATGAAAAGTCATGGCTCACAGAGTGACTCATAAACATATATTCTGCAGCTGCATCAGTTAACTTAACTCGTGGGGGCTCAGTCTTTAAAATAAACACTATTTAAAATAGATGCTAATGTTTCTTCAGCAGATTTATGTCTTATGGTTTTCACATGTCAGCAATATCATTTATGGCCCCCCAAGTAAGCAGTAAGTGTTGATAAGCATTAAAGGCAAGTTAAGCATTCCCATTGATATTAGAAATGAAAAGTCAGCACTTTTATTTTTATTTAGCATGCTCATTTTTAGCTCATTGCTGTTGAAATACTTTATTTCAAAAATTTAAAAATATATAAATTTATATATTTAATATCAAAAAATTAAATATAGAAATAGTTGTAGATTCATATCAAGTGATAACCAAACTTCCATACTAAGTGTGTTCAGTCTATACTTTTTAATGCTCTACAGGATTGCTCAGTCTCATTTTCTGGATCTATTTCACATAGACTTAAACCATAATTTTGCTCATTTGTCACTGATCCCTAATAGGCAAGTTGGAGACTTCATGCATCTCACAGGCTGGGGCTGGGGCTCCAGCACACCAAGTGGTTGTCATAGCTGGCAGCATCATATGTTTCCTCCACCATCACCTGAAACTAGAAGTGAGCATTCCCTAGCCACGTTCTTGCAGACCCACTGCACACCCTTTGAAATGAAGGCCTTAGTTCCACTGCATGGGGGAATGAGAGTGACACATGATTCCCAATCATCATTTTTTATATTTTGTGAAAAGTGAAAACTCAATTCACTGTATGTGTGTCTCACACAATACCAGACAAGACCATGCCAAGAGCTGGAATTACAAAATGCAGGCCTACCAAACATTCCAATTTATTTTAGTGAAACTGAAATCAGGGACTCATATTGTCAAACCAAATGAAACATCAGATCAGCCAATATATATTGGCCTATAGGCAAAACCAAATGTCTGGTTACCCTTGGCACAAGGAGCTACAAATGCATAATGGAGAACAAAACTAGCCTAGGTAGGGTTCAGTAAGCACCAGATAGAATGAAAATGAGAGAGTGACAGAAAGATACCCAGAGATCAGTTCATAGAGAGTCTTGCTGGCCATGGCAAAGATTTTGGCTTTTAGTTTACATAATCTAATAAACATCTGGAAGATATTGATGTGATTAACATTTAAAAGGTCACTGGGGGGAGCGCCAAGATGGCTGACTAGAAACAGCACTGCTCAGAGGCTCCCACTGAATAAAACCATAATAAGCATGTGAATCCTTCACCCACAACCAAGGTATCTGGGATCTCTCATCAAAATTGACTAGAAGGCTGCCGTGACCTATGAAGAGAAGGAAGAGCAGTGTGATGTGGGGGCCCACCTGAGAGCTACATGGGGAAGGGGAATCCCTTCCTTCCAGCCAAGGGAAGCAGTGAGTGAGTATGCTACCCAGCCAGGGAAACTGTGCTTTTTCCGCAAAACTGTGCAACCCATAGATCTGAAGATCTCACTCACAAATCCATGCCACTGGGGCCTAGGGTCCCAATCCCACAACTCAGATTCTTACAGCCTCTCACCTGGAATCTCATTAGCCCTACTGAACGCCTGGGCAAAGGGGAGTGACTAGCACCAGCTGCAGCTGCCTGCTGTCTAAGCCCTTTGAGCTCCTTGGGGGAGGGGCAGCAGCCAGCACTGGGACTCACAACTGCCTAACATGCTAAGCTCCCCGGGTGGGGTAAGGGCACGCCTATTTCTATTGCTCCAGGCTGTGCTTTTCTCCTGCTGGAGCCAGAGAGGCTGCATGGCTTGGTCCTAAGACTTGTTCCCACAGCCCAACACACCGGCTGTGGCACTGTGTGGCCAGAGTGCCTCTTCAGTTCTAACCCTGACCCATCCTTCTTCAGTGGGCAAGGCTTCACTTCAGTGGGCAAGAGCTCCAATAACTCCAGCCAGAGGCTCAGGGACAGAATTCGGATCTCCCTGGGTCTGAGCCCCTAGTGGGAGGGGTGGCTGCAGTCTCTGTAGACCAGCAGACTTAGCCTCTCCTCCTGGTAGTTTTGAGGAATCTGGTCAGCCCAGATGAACAGGTTTCCCCCCAGCAGAACACACTCTCCCCACCAAGGTACAAAAACGAATTCTCATCCCTGTACCACCCAAATGGATGAGACCTGTCAACAGAGGTTGTCAGACACCCTATACAGGAGCAATCCTACTGGCATCAGGTTGGTGGCCTTCAAGTTCAGAAGTTCCAGAAGAAGGAGTGGCACTCATCTTTACTGCTCTTCAGCCTCCTTGAGTGACATCTCCAGGGATGGGAGCAAATCAGATGAATAGGGCCTGAAGTGAATGCCCAGCAAACTGCAGCAGCCCTACAGAAGAGGGACCTGACTATTAAAAGAAAAGCAGAAAGCAACAACAACAGCATCAACAACAACAACAGAAAGCCTCCACAAAAACCCCATCCAAGGGTCAGCAGCCTCAAAGACCGAAACTAGACAAACTCACGATTCTTTCTAAATCAATGAAACAATGCCAAAACCCCAAAATGCCAGAGTGCCTCTTCTCCTTCAAATTATCACAACATTTCCCCATCAAAGGCACAGAACTGACAGAGAATCAAGTGGAGGAAATGAAATAAGCAGGCTTCAGAAAATGGGTAAGAAAAAATGATGATACACTAAAGGAGCATGTTCTAGCCCAAAGCAAAGAAGCTAAGACCCTTGATAAAAGGTTAGAGGAATTGGTAACTGAAATAACCAGTTTAGAGAGAAACATAAACGACCTGATGGAGCTGAAAAACACAGCACAAGAGCTTTGTGAAGCATACACAAGTATCAACAGCTGAATCAACCAAGTGGAATAAAGGATATCAGAATTTGAAGATTACCTTACTGAAATAAGACATGCAGAGAAGAATAGAGAAAAAAGAATGAAAAGAAATGAACAAAGCCTCCAAGAAATATGGAACTTCATAAAAAGATGGAATCTATGATTGATCGGAGTACCAGAAGGAGATGGGGAGAATGGAAACAAGCTGGAAAACACACTTCAGGATATTATCCAGGAGAACTTCCCCGATCTCACAAGACAAACCAGCATGCAAATTCAGGAAATACAGAGAACACCATTAAGATACTCTATGAGAAGATCAACCCCAAGACACATAATCATCAGATTCTCCAAGGTTGAAATAAAGAAAATACTGTTAAGTGCAGCCAGAGAGAAAGGCCAGGTCACATACAAAGGGAAGCCCATCAGTCTAACAGTGGACCTCTCAGCAGACCTCTACTGGCTAGAAGACAGTGGGGGCTAATATCCAACATTCTTAAAAGAATTTTCAATCCAGAATTTCATATCCAGACAAACTAAGCTTTATAAGTGAAGGAGAAATAAAATCCCTTCTAGATAAGCAAATGCAGAAGGATTTCATTACCACCAGGCCTGCCCTGCTAAAAGAAGCACTAAACATGGAAAGGAAAAACTGAGACCAGCCACTGCAAAAACACACCAAAATATAAAGACCAGTGAAACTATGAAGAAACTGCATCAACTTATGTGCAAATAACTAATAGCAGCATGTGACAGGATCAAATTCACACATAACAATACTAACCTTAAATTAAATAGGCTGAACTCCCCAGTTAAAAGACACAGACTGGCAAATTGGATAAGGAGTCAAGACCCATGGGTGTGCTGTATTCAGGAGACCCATCTTAGGTGCAAAGACACAAAATAAAGGGATGGAAGAAATTTTACTAAGTAAATGGAAAGGAAAAAAAAAAAAAGCAGGGGTGGCAATCTGCTAATCTCTGACAAAACAGACCTTAAACCCAACAAAGATCAAAAAAGACAAGGGCGCTACATAATGATAAAGGGAACAATTCAATAAGAAGAGCTAACTGTTCTGGATATATATGCACCCAATGCAGGAGCATCCAGATTCATAAAACAAGTTCTTAGGGACCTACAAAGAGACTTAGACTCACACACAATAATAGTGGGAGACTTTAATACCCCACTGTCAATATTAGACCGATCATGAGACAGAAAATTAACAAGGATATTTAGGACTTGAACTCAGCTCTGGATTAAGTTAATCTAGTAGACATCTACAGAACTCTTTACCCCTAGTCAACAGAAATATACATTCTTCTCAGGGCCACATGGCTCTTATTCTAAAATCAACCACATAATTGGAAGTAAAACACTCTTCAGCAAATGTAAAAGAACTGAAAGCATAACAGTCTCTCAGACTATGGTGCAATCAAATTAGAACTCAGGATTAAAAAATGCATTCAAAACCACACGATTTCATGGAAATTGAATAACCTGCTCCTGAATGACTCCTGTGTAAATAATGAAATTAAGAAATAATAAGTCCAAGAGTCTTTAAAACCAATGAGAACAAAGAGACAATGTACCAGAATCTCTGGGACACAGATAAAGCAGTATTAAGAGGGAAATTTGTAGCACTAAATGCCCACATCAGAAAGCTAGAAAGATCTCACAACCACACCCTAACATCACAATTAAAAAAGCCAGAGAGGCAAGAGCAAACTAGTCCAAAATCTAGCAGATGACAAGAAATAATTAAGATCAGATAAGAATTCAAGGAGATACAGACACAAAAACCCCTCCAAAAAATTAATGAATCCAGGAACTGGTTTTTTAAAAATTAGCAAAATAGATAGACCACTAGCTAGACTAATAAGAAGAAGAGAGAAGAATCAAATAGACACAATAAAAAATGATAAAGAGGATATCACCACTGACCCCACAGAAATACAAACTACTGTCAGAGAATACTATGAACAACTCTATGCAAATAAACTAGAAACACCTAGAAGAAATGGATAAATTCCTGGGTATATACACCCTACCAATAATAACCAGGAAGAAGTTGAATCCCTAAATGGACCAAAAGCAAGGTCTGAAATTGAGGCAGTAATTAATAGCCTACCAACCAATAAAAGCCCAGGACCAGACGAATTCACAGTTGAATTCTACCAGAAATACAAAGAGGAGCTGCTACCATTCCTTCTGAAAATATTCTTAACAATTGAAAAGGATAGATTCCTCCTTATGTCATTTTATGAAACCAGCATCATCTGATACCAAAACTGGTAAGAGGCACAACAAAAAAAGAAAGCTTCAGGCCAATATCCCTGATGAACATTGATGTGAAAATCCTCAATAAAATACTGGCAAAGCAAATCCAACAGCACTTCAAAAAACTTACCCACCATAATTAAGGTGGCTTCATCCCTTCCTGGGATGCAAGGTTGATTCAACATATGCAAATCAATGAATGTAATCCATCACATAAACAGAATCAAAGACAAAAATCACATGATTATTTCAATAGATGCAGAAAAGCCCTTTGAAAATATTCAACATCCCTTCATGTTAAAAACTCTCAATAAACTAGGTATTGATGGAACATATCTCAAAATAATAAGACCTTTTGATGACAAACCCACAGCAAATATCATACTGAATAGGCAAATCTCAAGCATTCCCTTTGAAAACTGGCACAAGACAAAGACGCCCTCTCACCACTCCTATTCAACACAGTATTGGAAGCTCTGGCCCCAGCAATCAGGCAAGAGAAAGAAATAAACGGTATCCAGATAGAAAGAGAGGAAGTCAAATTGTCTCTGTTTGCAGATGACATGATTGTATATTTAAACGACCCCATTTTCTCAGCCCTAAATCCCCTTAAGCTGATAAGAAACTTCAGCAAAGTCTCAGGATACAAAATCAGTGGGCCAGATCACAAGCATTCCTTTACATCAACAATGGGCAAACACAGAACCAAATCATGAATGAACTTCCATTTACAATTGCTACAAAGAGAATAAAATACCTAGGAATATAGCTAACAAGGGATGTGAAGCACGTTTTTAAGGAGAACTACAAACCACTCCTCAAAAAAATAAGAGAGGACACAAACAAATGGAAAAATATTCCATGCTCATGGATAGGACAAATCAATATCACGAAAATGGCCATACTGCCCAAAGTAATTTATAGATTCAATGCTTTTCCAATCAAATACCATTGATATTCTTCAAAGAATTAGAAAAACTATTTTAAATTTTATATGGAATCAAAGAAGGCCCCGTATAGCCAAGATAATACTAAGCAAAAAGAACAAAGCTGATGGCATCAAGCTACCTGACTTCAAACTATACTACATGCTACAGTAACCAAAACAGCATGGTACTGGTACCAAAACAGACATGTAGACCATTGGAGCAGCACAGAGACTCAGAAATAACACCACATATCTACAACAATCTGATCTTTGACAAACATGGCATAAACAAGCAATGAGGAAAGATCCCCTATTCAGTAAATGGTGCTGGGAAAACTGGCTAGCCATATGCAGAAAACTGAAACTGGATCCCTTATTTACACCTTATATAAAAATTAACTCAAGATAGATTACAGACTTAAATGTAAAACCCAAAACTGTAAAAACCCTAGAAGAAAACCTAGGCAATATCATTCAGGACATAGGCACAGGCAAAGACTTCATGATAAAAATGCCAAAAGTAAATGCAACAAAAGCCAAAATTGACAAATGGGATCTAATTAAAGAGCTCTGTGCAGAAAAAGAAACTATCCTTAGAATGAACAGGCAACCTACAGAATGGGAGAAAAGTTTTGCAATCAACCCATCTGCCAAAGTGTAATATCCAGAATTTACAACAAACTTAAACATCTTTACAAGAAAAAAAACAGCCCCATCAAAAAGTGGGCAAAAGATATAAACAGACACTTCTCAAGAGAAGACATTTACACAGCTGACAAACATGAAAAAAAAAAACCTCAACAATACTGATCATCAGATAAATGCAAATCAAAACCACAGTGAGACAACATCTCATGCCAGTCAGAATGGCAGTTATTAAAAAGTCAGAAAACAATAGATGATGGTGACGTTGTGGAGAAATAGGAATGCTTTTACATGTTTGGTGGGAATATAAATTAGTTCAAGCATTGTAGAAGACAGTATGGTGATTCTTCAAGGATCTAGAACCAGAAATACCATTTGACTCAGTTACCCCAGTACTGGGTATATACCCAAAGAAATATAAATCATTCTACTATAAAGACACATGCACACGTATGTTTATTACAGCACTGTTTGCAATAACAAAGGCATGGAACCAACCCAAATGCCCATCAATGATAGACTCGATAAAGAAAATGTGGTACATGTACACCATGGAATACTATGTAGCCATAAAAAGGAATGAAATCACGTCCTTTGCAGGGATGTGGATAAAGCTAGACAACATCATCCTCAGCAAACTAACATAGGAACAGAAAACCAGACACTGCATGTTCTCACTCGCAAGTGGGAGTTGAACATTGAGAACACATGGACACAGAGAGGGGAACAACACACACCAGGGCCTGTTGGGGGATAGAGGGTGAGGGGAGGGAACTTAGAAGATGGGTCAATAGGTGCAGCAAATCATAGGTATATGGCATACATATACCTATGTAACAAACCTGCACATTCTATACGTGTTGCTTTTTTCTAAAGAAGGAATTTTAAAAATCCCCTGAATGACAACCAAAAAAAAGTCGTTTAGCTGCTATGTGGAGAATGGACAGTATAGAGGAAGAATGGAGGCAGCAAACCCACTAAGAGGCCATTGCTATTGTCAGATACAAGGTGATAGTGTTTGGATTGGCATAAAATGTGTAGCTATGGTGAGAAATGGTCCACTTGGGAAATGTTTTAAATGTGTATTTGACAAAGGTATGTTGATGGATGTGGGAAGTGAGAGAAAGAGAGGAGTCAAGGATGAATCCAAGATTTTAACATTAGCCTCTAAATGAATGTTGGTGCCCTGTACAGGTATGAGGAGCACTGTGAAAGAAGTACTTGGTGGGAAGAATGGGGAGTTCAGTTTGTTTTCAAATGTTAAGTTTGAAATGACTATTACACATCCAGGTGTAAAGTGAAGTCAGTATTTGGATGTATTGAGGTCTGGTTGAGACAAGAACGCAAGTGGGAAATCAAGAGTATAGAGGTCGTACTTATAGTCACAGAAATAAATAGGATCACTGAGGGGGCAAGTGTAGCTAGAGAGGAGAATTGCAGACTGAGTCCCAGAAATTGTATTTTATGCAATTAATGCATTACCATAAGCCATGTTAAAATTGCCACATTTCTTTGAAAAAGCAATAATAAACCAACCTTCTTTGTTTCATGGGTTAATTTAAAAATATAGTGATGTGTAGAATTAGGGTACTTGGGTTCTTCTTTAATCAGTCTTCTAAAATAATTTGTATTTTTCAATGCATTCTATGGTGCTTTGTACAGTCTTGCAACCAAATAAATTAATAGATGACTAACTCTCATTTTACTTAATTTTTAATTTCTTTATTAACTAGAAAATATGTAGAAAGTTAAATATTACAAAATACATAGTTCTGGATGGCTAATGAGATGTGGAAAATGCTTGGAGAAACATTCTCAATTTGATTCAGCCATCTACCTATCACAAAGGGTGTATTTCCTATCTATATTTATAAGCCTCATTTAATGAAAAAGTAGTTTTATCTGGCCATACCAAGCAGTAATTGACACTTCAAAATGCTTTGTCTAAAAGGGAGTCTAGCAATTTATTAAGCATCTAGTGATCGTTTACTAATGATGCAAGAGGATAGGTAGGAGACAAAGGACCACAGAAACTGGCAAATCAAAGAGATACAGAAATGTGTAAGCCATTGACTTTAGAGAGAGACACATACAGAAGTAATATAAGATGAAGGACTTGAGAATGGAGGGTAGTAAAAGGAACCACTAAATGTGCCTAATTATGGAAGTAGCCAACCACAAAGATTTCAAATTGGAACTCTGATATTATGCTTTAGCAAGGAAACTTAAATTCCATTTCACTGATGTGGTCAAGATGAAGAGCCTTTTTGATCTGGGAGAAGGAAAGCCAATGAGCATAACCATTTGAAGTCTTATGCCATCAATATACTCAATGCTAGGCAAGAACAAAAGAAAGAAAAATGAGCCAAGTAAGAGTTTTCTTAAAATCTATCCCCTGATGATATGAATGGTAATAATAATAACACACATTAAATTTTTAAAGAACCATTAACAAATAGTCTTATTTGATTACCATTAAAAATCAGTGAGGTAGGTTGTATCTAATTGTCTTTAATATGTCCACTTTACAGATGAGAAAATGAGGCTTGGAGAGGCTTTGCAATTGCCAAAAGGCACACAATTTTTAAGGGAAGCATGACCAGATCATCTGGTCATCTGGCCCCACACTGCACGCACACTGAAGCAAGGTAGGGCAGCAGGAGTAAGCACTGCCCTGCGCAACTCTAGCTCCTGGTGATACGTGTCTAATGTGCTGTCTTAAGCATCTGAGCACAGTCTTTTTTTAAGCTTTTCTTTGCAAAATATTCTCGAGAGAGAGGGCCCTAACAGCAGACTTGAATTTTCTGTAAAGTGGCATTTAAATTGTTCAGAGTGAGAGCTGAATGCAGAGGCATACCCCTGTAGTCCCATCTGCTTGGAAGGCAGAGACAGGATGATCACTTGGGCCCAAGAGTTCCAGGCTGTAGTGTGCTATGATTGTGCCTGTGAATAGCCACAAGACTTCAGCCTGGAAAACACAGCAAGACTCTGCCTCTTAAAAAATAAAAAGTCCAGAGTGGATTAAAATGGAATTTGATGGATGATTATCATTGATTACTTCAAATAAAATCTTTTCTCAAAATCAAGCAAATGTGTTCGATTTTAAGAATGGAATAAATAGCAAAAATCAAGTCCCAAAAGCATGAGAAGGGTACCTAAACTTTGAAAGGTCTTTATAAGATTCTTCCTACGTTGTCTTTTCCAGAAAACGTTATCAAGAATCAAGACTTGGATATGTGGCTTTCACAGTGCTTTGAATACTCCCCCAAGTAGCCCATTTTCTTTTGAAAATTCCTAGAGTAACCAGTTTTTTCTTCTTGAGATGGCTCTGCTTTGCTCCTCATTGCATCTGAGCTGGACATTTTGTCAGTTTCTGCTTCTCATGGGAATTAAAGTCAGGCTACCACACATACACAAACTATACATTGGGTGACAGAGCAAGACTATCTAAAAAAAAAAAAGGCAATCTTTTCCTCCTAGAGAAATTAAACTTGAAATTGAATGACAGTTATGAGTCCTTTTATCACTTATTACTGAGAGCTATTTTCCTGAGTCATCTGCTATAAACAAGCAACACAACAGGCTGTAATGAGAGTCAAGGTTCATCCACCATGAATTGCTACATACATTCTAAATAATATATTTATATATCTATTTCCCAATTTATCAACTTTTGACTGCATCTATTTATGCCAAACTATAAAGCATTAGGATTTTAACACACTTATCTCTCAGTTTTATTAGTTATATTAGTAGTTCTTCTAGCCGTTACATTTATAACTAAATAATATATCTAGGCCTTTATTTATTCTTTATTCATCAATTTAGAGAGCATCTATTGACTGTTAACTAGATAAGTGAGGAAATTAATGAGCCTACTTTTTTTCATCTATTTTTCTCTCCCTTTCTTCAGATCCCAGTCCTATTAATTATACTATTACTCTTACAGGTCTTGTAATTATAATTGTCTTCTTTGGTTTGCCTCTGTAAGTTGATTTTATAAATTGAAAATTAACACCTATGTAATATCACTGTAATATAAATATTATTTTCTGCACAACTAAGTGAAGTGATTGGATCCACAGAGAAGTATATGTCCATATTTGTCATTCAATTTCCATTACTTAAAGGAGAATGTTGATTCTAAGCATCAAGAGCAAGCAGAGTCTATTTTCCTGGCTATACTTGTTAACTTCCTTATACTGAGCACATTGTTTGGATGATGGCTTTCATTTTATCTATTTATTCTTAGAATTGTTAAATGCCTTTATTTTTCTTATCAAGATAGGGAAAACACAAATAATGTTATGTTATAGAGAACCTTCATTTTTTAATTATGCAATTTGTAATAGAATCAGGTTGCTTATTAAAGATTTTTTTACATAGAACTCTCACTAATTTTACACCTTGCTTATTAGGCCTGCTGCACAATTACTGTCTTTTTGTATTACCCTGTGTTAACACCACTGTTCTTCAATTCCGTATCTTACAGTTTCAGGACTCCTGTTTTTTTTTTTTTTTTTTTTTTTTAGAAGGCTGGTATGAGTTCTCAAACAAAAATGACAGTTTGGCTAGAACTTTAAAGTTGCCTACTAACTAGCTTTACTCATGAGTAAAAAGTGCAATGTTGGTATAATTTTTGTCCTTTGTTGATAATCTATTTTTTCTCTCTGGGACTTAGAATTTCTCATTGCTCTTGAGTTCTGAAATTTTATAAAAATGCATCTGGGATTTCAATTTGCATAATCAATTGTACCTTTAGCTCATCAAATTTTTTCTATCATTTATTTGACTGTACTTCCCATACATGAGAGAGAATATTATTTCCCTCAAGAATTCTAGATAGTTTGATCTATTCTGAATTGGCATTTGATGAAGCATTGTCCCATAGTTTCCATTCGTTTGTTATTTAGCTCTGGGATATTTTTCTCAACTTTATCTTCCAAATCACCCAAGTTCATTTTTTAGCCATGTTCATTCATTATTGAATTCTTTAATTCATTTCTTTATCTTTTAGAAATCTTATTTAATTTCTGAAAAATCTCTTACTCCCAGATTACTACTTTTTTGGAGTGGTCTAATTGTGTTTTAGGGATACAATATCTTCTTGAATATATACTAGGAGACCAATCAGATTTTTAGGTTTTCTTCTGTTCTTTACACTAGCTCCATTTCCCTAGGTCGTTTATTCTATTTGTTTATTTTTGATAACCTTAGTTTATGCTATTGCTTAGGTAACTGTCAACATGGGATGCATGAGGATTATGCAATTAGCGTAAGTTAATGGTAAGATTTTTGTGGTCATTACTTGATTTAACAGAGGCCCCTTCCTCCTCCTGGTAATGCTACTAGGGGGCTGTGCTTCTGACAGTCCAGCTTCCCTGTGGAATGTGTAGGAAGGAAATAGGCACATAGCATCAGTTCTCCCAACATTGCTATTGAAAGGGAGAGTTTACTCTGAGGACAGAATAAAGTGATTTTTTTCTTTCATTCCTGTGCCAGCGTGGAGCTGCCTTTTCTTAACACCGCACAACGTGACTCACACTTTGGACTGTTGTGTGGGTCTAGAGTTATCTCCAGCTCTGGTTTGTTTTCTCTATTCCCAGTTCTCTAGTAAGGACTCTTCTAAAGACTTACGTTTAGAAATCAGCTTCCAAGGACTTGTGGAAGATGGAGGAATCACCAGTCCTAGCTCTTTTATAGAAATCTTTTAATATTTATTTGTCATGAACTATATACCAAAGCCCACTCCTGATCCTCATGCCTGTCAACTCCAAGATTGACTCTTTCTGAGGTTTCCTGGGAAGAATGTCTCTCCATCTTATTAGATTGTAATCACTATGAGAGCAGAACTAAACTCTAATTCCCATGGTGTACCCAGAGCCTATGAAGGTGTCTGACATATGATTGGCAATCAATAAATATTTGTTGAATTAATGGATGAACAAGATGTGAATTAATGGATATTGATGTATTCCTCTTGATATATTTTCATCATTATTTTAATAAACTTTTGAAATGCAGATAGGTGCTCCTATCATTTTCAAATTGATGGAATTTTTAATGCATTAAAATCATGACTGGAAATTTTGTGTAAGCTTATGATATAATATTACACAAAAGAAAATGCTTAATTGTTTACATGCTATGATTACCTCAGATATTAGTTCGTGTGTGTATGTGTGTGTGTTGTAGGCAGGGACTAGGGAAAAACTCACATAAATGGGAGTTTAATTTGCTGTGTTCCATTGCTAGAGACTTGAATTTGTTTTTTTTTTCTTTTTGTTTCAATTTCTTGTAATATTACTTGTACAATAATAAAAATATCAAATTAAAGTAAATTCCAAAGGAAAGCAATGCCATAATTTTCCTGGGCAATCTAACGTGAAAAAAAATTCCCTGACAATTAAGAAGGCCTTCTAATATCTAATGTAAAACCTTCCCTCATCTCTTTTGTGTAAGTTGCCCTCCCACTGACTACCCTGACAAACTGTCTGTACCAAACAGACCTCACCACTGTTCCCAAAGATTCAATATTATTTGTTTAGACTATCATTATACCCATTCCCTCAAGAAATTTTAAATCAATTTTTCTAGGTATATGCTAAGATCTGAGGATACAAAAATAAATTAGTCTCTGTTTTTAAGGAGAACATAGTGATACTTCATTGAGAATTCAGAAGGATTCTTACAGTCTTCTTTGTATATTTGCTAACTTTTGAGAAACTCTCTCCAACCTTCACTGTCTTATTTCATAGATATAATTATAGATATTGAAAGTCTAATTTTGTAATTGCCAAGGAAAAATAATGTAAAGATAGGAAGGACAGGGAAAGAAAGAAGAACTGAAAAGGCCAAAAAACAGAAATAAAAGCCGTAACAGAATTATTCTGATGAATAAAACATATAGGGAAAATTTAGTGACTGTGTGTTTTTCTTGGGCAAATATGATCAACACAGTGAAAACTTTCCATATTACATGAACAGTTTTTCACATTGCAAATTGCATACTATCATATTATTTTGAATTTTCTTATGGATGTTTCTACCTACTCTGTGGCGTCATTCATTTGTTTCTGCATTTTGCTTTATGGAATTATTTTATGGCCATGTAAGTGCTATGTGAGAAAGGTCAATACATTATGTTAAGAGGAAGAGTAAATAGGTGGTTTTGATTGAGAGTTTAAAAACTTTTCTACATCAAAGCTCATAGATTTTATGATATCTACTTTGGCTTCCATGGAAGTATTATCTCTTACTTGATTCAGTTCTGTATCAATGAGGCTTCCAGAAAATTAAGCTATTGCAATAGATAAGGAATTGATGTACTTTGTATGGAATTTCCATATGGATTTATATCTCTGTAAGCTTAGGTGGCTAAATGGCATCTCTATCCGTCCAGTTCCTCATGCCAGAACTCTGGAAGTTGCTCTTGACACCTGCCTTTCTTTTCATCCCTCTATCCTATCCATCACAGGTCTCACTGACCCTGCTTACAAAATGGGTCTTGAATCCTTTCAGTGCTCTTTATTTCCATCTTGATGCAGGTCTCAATCATCACACAGATGGATTACTGAAATAGATTCCCAGTTACACTTCTAGCTGTCCCTCTTGATTCCATCAATCCATTTTTCACACAGCAGTCATAGCAGTATTTTTAAAAACTCGAATTTAACCACATGGCTCCCCTGCATAAATCTTTTCAGTGACCTCCACTGTTCTTAGGACAAAACCCTAAATCCTTGCCCTGATCTTCATGAAGTGTCCTCCGCTAGTCATACTTCATTCCTTTTGGTGAGCATAAGAGCTTTCTGCTTCAGAAGCTTATGTATATATATTTCTTCTTTAGTTGAGTAAATCTTATTTATGATTCAGATTTCTTATTAACTGCCACTTCTCAGGGAATTCTTCTTCTCTCTCTGTCTTCCATAGGTATCCTACATAGTAATTATATTTGTAATTGACAAGTTTTTGGCTATTTAGTGGTGATCTCCCACAAAACCTCAAGCACCATGAGTGCACAAATCCTGCCAATGTTTTTTAATATATATATTTTATTGCACTTTAGGTTCTGGGCTACATGTGCAGAACATGCAGGATTGTTGCATAGGTACATACATGGTAATGTGGTTTGCTGCCTCCATTCCCTCATTACTTATATCTGGCATTTCTCCCCATGTTATCCCTCCCCAACCTCTCTAGCCCCTACTGTCCCCCCATTCCCCACCAACAAATCTCAGTGTGTGATGCTCCCCTCCCTGTGTCCATATGTTGTTCTCACTGTTCAACACTCATTCTCACTCATAGGAGTGAGAACATGCAGTGTTTGACTTTCTGTTCTTGTGTCGGATTGCTGAGAATGATGGTTTCCAGATTCATTTATGTCCCTCCAAAGGACACAAACTCATCATTTTTTATGGCTGCATAGTATTCCATGGTGTATATGTGCCACATTTTCCTCGTCTAGTCTATCATTGATGGGCATTTGGGTTGGTTCCAGGTCTTTGCTGTTGTAAATGGTGCTGCAGTGAACATACAGGTGCATGTATCTTTATAACAGAATGATTTATAATCCTTTGGATATATACCCAGTAGTGGGATTGCTGAGTCAAATGGAATTTCTGTTTCTAGGTCCTTGAGGAATCACCACATTGTCTTCCACAATGGTTGAACTAATTAACACTCCCACCAACAGTGTAAAAATGTTCCAATTTCTCCCATCCTCTCCAGCATCTCTTGTCTCCAGATTTTTTAATGATTGCCATTCTAACTGGTATGAGATGGTATCTCAATGTGGTTTTGATTTGCATTTCTCTAATGACCAGTGATGATGGGCATTTTTTCATATGTTTGCTGGCCTCATAAATGTCTTCTTTTGAAAAGTGTCTGTTCATATCCTTCACCTACTTTTGAATGTGCTTATTTGTTTTTTAACTTAGTTTAACTTTAGTTTGTTTAAACTAAATCTGTTTTAGTTCTTTGTAGACTCTGGATATTAGCCCTTTGTCAGATGGGTAGATTGCAAAAATTTTTTCTCATTCTGTTGGTTGCTGGTTCACTCTAATGATTGTTTCTTTTGCTGCACAGAAGCTCTGGAGTTTAATTAGGTCTCATTTGTCTATTTTGTCTTTTGTTGCCAATGCTTTTGGTGTTTTAGTCATGAAGTCCTTGCCTATGGCTCCGTCCTGAATGGATTTGCCTAGGTTTTCTTCTAGGGTTTTTATGGCGTTAGGTCTTATGTTTAAATCTTTAATCCATCTGGAATTAATTTTAGTGTAAGGTGTCAGGAAGGGGTCCAGTTTCTGCTTTCTGCACATGGCTAGCCAGTTTTCCCAACACCGTTTATTAAACACGGAATCTTTTCCCTATTGCTTGTTTTGTCAGGTTTGTCAAAGATCAGTTGGTTGTAGATGTGTGGCATTGCCTCTGAGGCCTCTGTTCTGTTCCATTGGTCTGTATCTCTGTTTTGGTACTAGTACCATGTTGTTTTGATTACTGTAGCCTTGTAGTATAGTTTGAAGTCATGTAGCGTGATGCCTCCAGCTTTGTTCTTTTTGCAAAAATGAAAAGAGAAAAGAATCAAATAGATGCAATAAAAAATGATAAAGGGGATATCAACACCAATTCCACAGAAATACAAACTACCATCAGAGATTACTACAAACAACTCTATGCACATAAACCAGTAAACCTGGAAGAAGTGGATAAATTCCTGGACACTTGCACCATCCCAAGCCAAAACCAGGAAGAAGTAGAAACCCTGAATAGACCAATAACAAGGGCTGAAGTTGAGGCAGGAATTAATTGCCTACCAACCAAAAAAAGCCCAGGTCCAGATGGGTTCACAGCCAAATTCTACCAGATGTACAAAGAGGAGCTGGTACCACCCCTCCTGAAACTATTCCAAACAATCCAAAAAGAGGGAATCCTTCCCAAATCATTTTATGAAACCAATATTATCCTGATACCAAAACCCAGCAGAGACTCAACAAGAAAAGAAAGCTTCAGGCCAATATCCATGATGAACATAGATGCAAAAATCTTCAATAAAATGCTGGCAAACCGATTGCAACAGCACATCAAAAAGCTTATCCATCACAATCAAGTAGGCTTTATCCTGGGGATGCAAGGCTGGTTCAAGTCTATAAATGTAAGTCTATAAACACAATCCACCACATAAACAGACCCAAAGACAAAAACCACATAAGTCTCTCCATAGATGCAGACAAGGCCTTTGACAAAATTCAACAGCGCTTTATGCCAAAAACTCTCAATAAACTAGGTATCGATGGAACGTATCTCAAAATAATAAAAACTATTTATGACAAACCCACAGCCAATATCATACTGAATAGGCAAAAAATGGAATCATTCCCTTTGAAATCTGGCACTAGACAAGGATGCCCTCTCTCACCACTCCTATTCAATATAGTATTGGAAGCTCTAGCCAGAGCAATCAGGCAAGAAAAAAAAAAAATAAAGAGCATTCAATTAGGAAAGGAGAAAGTCAAATTGTCTCAATTTGCGGATGACATGACTGTATATTTAGAAGACCCCCATTGTCTCAGTCCAAAATCTCCTGAAACTGATAAGCAACTTCAGCGAAGTCTCAGGATACAAAATCAGTGTGCAGAAATCACAAGCATTCCTATACACCAGTAACAGACTTAAAGAGAGCCAAATCAAGAACGAACTGCCATTCACAATTGCTACAGAGAGAATAAAATACCTAGGAATACAACTAACAAAGAATGTAAAGGACCTCTTCAAGGAGAACTACGAACCACTGCTCAAAGAAATAAGAGAGGACATAAACAAATGGAAAAACATTCCATGCTCATGGTTAGGAAGAATCAATATTGTGAAAATGGCTATACTGCCCACAGTAATTTATAGATTCAATGCTATCCCCATCAAGCTACCTATGACCCTCTTCACAGAACTGGAAAAAAAACACCTCAAACTTCATATGGAACCAAAAGAGAGCCTGCATAGCCAAGACAATTCTATCAAAAAGAACAATCATGCCTATTTTGTGTTATATCATATTGGCAGTGACTAGAACAATGCTTAGGTTAGAGTAGTTACTTAAAAAAAAAAAAGTGATTGGTGAGTAGATGAATGATGGTCCTTGTCTTGGCAGATGTGGCAATGGAGAATTAGGTCTGGCCTCAGGTATTGGTCAGCTCAGTGCCACAGCAGCTGCCTTGGATGGCATTCTCTCAAGTTATTCTAGATATTTATCCCATCATAGATGTGATCATTCTGGCCACAAAAGCATTTTTATATTTGTTTTCTGAAACTAGAAAGGGGTTCATGGCTCCTGAAACAAACTGGGGAAGTAAAACTCAGTATTTCAGAATAAAGAACAAAGAAAAATTACCCAATACAACAAATGTCTAATGCCTCTGCTTGTCTTTTAATTCATAAGGAAGCATGCATGGGTAATATATAATAACCATTTGTCAGTGTGCTAATAGTGTTTGAAATTCTATTAGGTGACATGATGAGGAAGCTCAAGATGGATGGAGTTGTTATATATTTGGTGTCTTGAATGTGCCTGCCAGAGCCTTTAAAGTCAGTTTAGTGGCCTATTAATGTGTCCATTATGAACCCAATTTCTTACCTTAGTCACTTTAAATCGCATCTGTCTATAACTTCATATATGTTATTAGCCTAAATTCAAACATTTTATACCAACTATAATTCTTAGTTGTTAAACTGGTTTTGACTTATTGGAGCTATATTAAAACCTAATAGGTGGAATAATTGGCTCCCATAACAATTCAGAATAAGAGAAGTCCATGTTGAGTGCTATTTCCAGATACCTGAAAAGCTATGAACAAGTCCCCTTTGCCCTCTACTGTGTCTCCCTACCCCTGCTGATTCCACACTTCCCCAGTTTCTAAGCCAGTCACAACTGCATCCAAACAGGAGCCATTAAACCAGGCATGCCTCCAGGGAAACACTTTCAAGGGTTTCATAAGGGAGCATTTCCCCAGGAGCAGCCAGTGTCTACCCCTGAAGGACCAAAATGCATAGGCTCTAGATGTTCTTGTTTCAGGGGGATGAGCTTGAGGCCATTCTCAGGGAGAAAAGTAAATTGCCAAGTCCTCTCAGCACTCAGTGGCCATATAGCATTCCAAGTCCTTCTTTACATTTTAACAGGATACATGAGAATCTACCTTCCCATCAATTTGCATGCCTTTCTCCTCTCTGTATCTTAGTAGCACTCTGAGCTTCACCCACTATATGAAAAATTCAGCTTTCTCCCCACAGAATGGACTCCTAGGTACAGGTCTCTTTAACGGTAATCTTGCAGCCAAGAGTCAGCCAGGCCAATGTGCATCTAACTGCCACATGCTCAGATATCTGTGTTCCTGGGCTCTTTAATTTGTTTATCCTCATTGCCTACCTGCGAACTCTCTCATGCATGCTGTATGTCTTTGAGTGCTTCTCCCCTTTCTGAGAGAAGCAAAGCCTTCTGGGGTGCAATAAAATTGCTTTAGGAAGGCAAGAAACAGATGGAATATAAATGGGTTCAGGTGCTCCAGGGACCTCAATGCTGCTGCAGAAGGCAGGCAACAGAGCATCTAAACAGCAAAAGAATATTTGCTTTTTGTCTTTTAAATGTTGTGTTGGGACAGAGGAAGTTTCAAGGTTAAGAATCAAAGGTTCTCCACTTTGTGTAAATGATATATACACTGGATTCTGTTTAAAGCCAGTTGCTTTTTAGATTTCAGGAGAAATTTACTGGTGGCTGTAACCTATGTGCAGGGTGAAAGTTAGGCCCTAAATTTAATTCGGGTAAAGTGATTCTTCTCCTACTTTAAGAACTATTTCATAAGACAGAAGAGTGTCTTTGCAAGACTAAAGAGTTGAGTTAGAAGCCAATACTGGACTCAGCTCATGCTGTTTTTCTCATCTTGGACAAGTCACTTAAATTCCCGGAATCTCAGTATTCTAAATTCTAAAATGGAAATAATAAAACTCGTAATGAGGACATTTTGGAAGTATATAGGTATGCATGTCAAGTACTGGCAAACTGTTAAAATTGCAAGATCAATACATGCCTGAAATCCACAGTTACCTGCTCTGCCCCTTCTATCAGATAAATGATTGACAAACCCTGTGGTATCACCACTGTCTTCATTGCTCTATTTTACACTTCTCATGAAATTTCTAACGGTCACCTTAGATACTACTTTTAGCCCCTTCTGTCTCACTCTCCTTTATTTCCTTGCAACTTTCATCAATAAGCAAGGCAAAATCCTACCAGCAATAAGGCAGAGGAGAAGTCTGTCAATTTGGGAGAATACATTTTGCCATGGAATCAACAGCCTCAGTGAACGGTGTTCTTGCCAAAATGTGAAGCTTCCAAGAAACCATTAATGATAAACAGTGCTTATTAAGTGCTCACTTTGTGCCTGGTACTGTTCTAAGTGCTTGACTTGAATTTACCAAATTAATCACCCCCAAAATACTATGAGGAACATCCTATTTTTACTCCCATTTTACATGAGAAAAGTGATAGATCGAGAAGTCAAGTGACTTGTCCAAGGCCAGACAGGTGAAAAAGGGAACCGAGATACTGACCAAGGGCAGGCTTGTCTCCAGCACTCATGTCTGTAACTACTAGGAAGGCTGTAATTTGAAACAAAGAGAGGAGATTTGTCCTGCTTGCCTGGACTTTCGAGCTAAATATAAATCTAGACTCATGCAGAGCAACAGGTCCAGTATAGTTTTACTGATACACTCTCTGTGCTATAACTTGTAAACAATGGCCTGGGGCAAGGGGGGAACATATCCGCTGAGGTTTATTGCCTGGCAGCCTAAGATTTATAACCTACATATGGTGGTTTTTAACATCCCCCTCATGTATATTTTCTTAGCAAGATAGTACGTTTCTCAAAGGTTGGTGTACAGCTTTTTGTTTCTCTTGCATATCCTTTACCTACAATAATTTGGGGCTCAGTAAATGGTTTTGATTGACTGCCTGAATTTCAGTGACTATATGGTGGTCACAATAACTACATTTGCAAAATGAAGCAAGAGCTAGGAGCATGGTTCATCTGAAAATCAGGGATTTTATTTCAAGTTCTGGTACTTTATCCTTAACCTGGTCTTATAAGACAGCATATCAATAAGACATTCAAAGTATATTTCTTGAGTGTTCATCATCAGCAAAGGCCAAGGTGAGGTACTGTGAGGACAAAGGCATACAAGACAGGGCTCCTGCCCTCTAAGACCTCACTATATTGTGGAAATTAAGTCCAACAATATCCCACTAGAGAAGTGGAAATCAAACTGGAAGAATCTAGAATGACTCCTTGGAGGAGGTGGGATTTAGCTAGACTTTACAAACAACAATAGGATCGAGAAAAATATATGGAGCATGGAAATTCTAAGAATGATCCACTTGCCATTAAACAGGGGTAGAAATTTAAGCCTGAGTTGATGTACCCACCTCAGAAGGCAGTTTGTCTTATTCCTTCTACCCTGGAACTTTCATGAGGACAATTACTTCTTCAAAAAAGTTCTGTAAGATTTGAGACAGAGAACTAATCCTTCATTATTTGCTTGGTATGGGAATTGGGAGGACAAAATTGTTAGATGCCTCCTGTGTACAAAGCAATATTAAATGCTTAACAATTAAATAATACATTTTGTAAAAGCACAAAAAATGTATTATTTAATCCTCACATTGGTTACAAATGAGGAAACTGAATCTTAGAGAGAAAAAAATAATTTGTTTATCATCATACAGGTAGTAAGTGGCAGAATAGAAATTCAAACCTAGGTCTGTCTGACTCCAAAGTTCATACATTTGAATAATATATACCTTATTCTGTCAAGTTATCTGAGCCTTATCCTGCTGTGGGTTCTTATTTATTCTTCTCTGCAAATAGTGCATTTATAGAAAAGTTACAAAAACCTAAAAATTCAAAGTTTACTTTTATTCATGTGTCTTGTAGTTTCACATTAACTGCCTATTTTTCTTTTCTTTATTGCCCCAAACTTTTTCTTTTTTATTTTTTTAGCTAGAACTTTTCAACCTTTTGTGATCTCTTTACAATTCCCTTTAGAATGCATAATTGTGCTCGATCAATTTGTTAGAGGCTTTTGAAGTGTTAAAAAAAACTACATTAAAATTATTTTCTTTCAGGTTTTATGTTAATGAACATAGGTGTTATTCAGAGCAAAGTCAGAATGTCAAGGGAACTTTAGTTAAAGTTATTCATACATAAACTAAAAAAGGAAACATCTTTAGTAGAGGAAAAATACATGTAATGAGTAAGTACGGCACACAATTCCTCCTTTCAAAAATGTCAGTTCGTATTGAACCTCCATTCTAGATATCTTACAATTACTTTGTCAACAGAAGGTAGAGTAGTGATGGATGACGCATTGGTTCTTGAAACCAAACTTTCTGCGAGTTACTTAGGCTGAAACTAAGTGCTTTTACATTCCAGTCTTATTGATGATAGTGGTTTTATATTTATCACCCTGTCATTTCAGCTGACTATATCAGCCTCTTCCCTGTAAGAATATGGACACTAATGGAGGTGTGTCCTTAGTGCTCTGAAGGGTCACAGATTCATTCTGTGAACACAGTCAGGGCACAGGCTGCTTTGCGTTGAAGCTCAGAGGCAGCTTTACTCCTTTCAAAAAGGGATCAGCAAAGAGGGCCTTAAAAGGCCTTTGGAAATTGTGTTCTTATTGGCTCTCTTTTGACCATGACCCATCCTTGTGGTGCTGCACACAGAGGCTTTCGTCTCTCACTAATGGAGCGTTACTATTTTGCAGCCTGCCCTATAACAGGAAGAATTCTACCAGGACCTTGGCAAGTCGGGGACCTGATTGCAACACTTTATTTATAAGAAATTCTGTCAAGAATCAATAATAGTCTTGGGTCTCAAGTTCTTTCTTTAATAATACTTTGATATGATTTGTCACAAGCTAGCCCAGAGTATCCTCAAGATTTTATTACTTAGCTTGCAGCACAGTGTCTTATCTTTGAGTCATGAGATCAGCCATGGGGAGACCTTTAAAAAGCTATATTCTTTACTGTTTGGTTATTACAGAAAGTCTATATTACTCAATAATACCTTTTATAGGGTGTGCTGTCACATCTTCACACAGATGTTTAACCCCAATGTAGATAGACCGAATGCCTGGAGGACATTTTAGTGACATGGACATTGTTTTTCATGACTGGATGCCTGATGTATCAATAGCAGTGAAAACAGAAAACAAATGGAACTATACAAAAATAAAATCACCACCACAACAGAAAAACCCACTATCACCGTCACAAAAAAATGTGAACTTATTTTCTTAGCCTGACATTTCTGACCAGATCTCTAACTAACTGTTCATTTTTACAAAGATTTTGTTTAGAGTCCAGAGTGTTAGGTTTTTATTACCTGAAAGCAGCACAAATTTGGAGAAGTCAATTTAGATTCCTTTCTTGTGTGCAAGCAGCTCCTTAGGTCTCAATGTACATCTCAATAAACACAATCCTATGACATCAGTAGCATGCTGTATAGCAATGGCTTTAAATATGTTTTATGCAGCTCAGCCATGGAATTCATATTCTTACAGCTAATGCCTGTTGGTAAATTCCTGTATCGTTACATGTTGTATTTACAAAACTATATATTGTCAGCCTAGAGTTTCGTCTCTCCAATCTGTTTTTCTTCTTTGAAGGAAAATAGCAGAAAATGTACTAATACTCACTGTAGACAAAACACACACACACGCACACACATGGAAACACACACATACACACGCACACACAAACCAAGATTTTAAAATGGTAATCATTTTGAATTTTGAAATTAGAGAAAATGAGGGAGAAACACTCCTTGGAAAGTTATTATTTTAGATCTTTCATCTGTCTCCAAATTGGTACTAATCTTCCATGTAGATTTAAGAAAATTGTTGGTATGTGAGCAAACATTTTATTTAAAAGTTTTCTGTTTTGTTCTTGCGGCTGCTGCTGTTGCTGTTGCTGAAGGGGATTCTCCTTATGCGGCCAGCTGGCTTTCCCAACAGCTCCCATCCTGGCTGACGTGTGCAGGGCACGAGGAATGAAGCTCTGCCCTGGGCTCAGCATGGACACACTGCCACTACCCAGAAGACATCCTGGCTTTATTTCCTTGCCTTATGCAGCATAAGCAGAGACAGCAGTGGTCACACCTTCTGGCTGTGACAGGCTGCTCTAAGAACTTTGTCTTTCTCCTCTCACAAGGTGAGGTCTGCCTTTCAGTCCAGAGACTGAAGATAGATCTTGTCACCTGCTCACATTCTCTGCCCACACTGGGCTTCTGCTGTGGCTTAGGGCTAATTGGTGACAGGCTTATCCTCTTGGCATCTCCCGTCCACAGGGTCCCCAGGACTGAGTAGTGCTAAGAATGTGTGATAACCTGCCTTGAGATTGACCTAAGAACCCTAGCTTTACCTGTAGGACTTTGTCTAAGGGCAGGGGAAAGGAAGCTGTATCTGCTAAATAGCTATCATGTGCCAAAATCTGAGCTGGACCCTTTATGTGCATTGGCTTGTTTAATCTTCCTGTCACTGCCAAGAAAGTATCATGCCCTCGTGATGAAAGTGAGGAGCCCTACATTCAGAGATTAGAGAGTTTGCTGCCATCATACAGAAGATAATGTAGGAACTGGCCAACAAAGTGAGGGAGATTGGATTTCAAAATTCCTAGTTTTGCTGCTAAAAACCACGCCACCAAATTAACAAACCATGCTGCCAGCTTCTTCCATATTCACATGGATGACTGTTCCTTTGAAATTCTTATAGCCTATTCGCCAGCCCACTCACCACACCATCCAAGCACTCTCCTCTCTTTCTATACAAATCCTACCATTTTTTCAAAGCCAAGGTCAGTCCCACTTCTCCATAAACCCTTCTCCAATAAACCAATTCAGATATTTTATCTAAATGTTTATTTTGAAATAATTGTAGATTTACTTATGATTATAAGAAATAATGCAGAGACAGCCTGTCTATCCTTCACTATCACTGTATTAGTCTGTTCTCCCACTGCTAATAAACACATACTAAGACTGGGTAATTTATAAAGGAAAGAGGTTCAATTGACTCACAGTTCAGCGTGGCTGGGAAGGCCAAGGGAAATTTACAATCATGGTGGAAGGGGAAGTAAACACATCATTCTTCATATGGTGGCAGCAAGGAGAAGTGCTGAGCAAAAAGGGGGAAAGCCCCATAAAAAACTATCAGATCTCATGAAAACTCACTATCAGGAGATTAGCATGAGGGTAACAGCCCCCCTATTCAATTACCTCTCACGGGTCTCTCCCACAGCATCTGGGGATTATGTGAACTACAATTCAAGATGAGATTTGGTTGGGGACATAGCCAAAACATATTATTCACCCAGTGTCTTTCAGTTTTAATATTTTCTATAACTATAGTGTAAAATCACATGAGAATATTGACACATTCTATCAATATTACTCATATTTCACCAGTTTTACATGCACTTGTCCACGTGTTTATTTAGTTCTATAGAATTTTACCACATGTGTAAATTTGTGTGAGTACCACCACAATCAAGATGCAGAATGATTCCATCTCAAGGATCTCTTGTAATTCCCTCATATAGCCATTGTCATCTCCCTACTTCCTCCCTGCCTAATCCTGCCAATCAGTAATCTGTTCACAATTTCTATAATTGTGCCATTTTCATAATGTTATATAAACCAAATCATAGATATAAAATGATACAAATTGTGTCATTTTAATGACGTTATAGAAACCAAATCAAACTGTATGATTACATCTTTTGAAAGTAAACATATTCAGTTTTGGAACTTCTAATCTTGACTCAAGTACATTTTTTGTGATATCACTCACTCATTCATCCATTCAAAAAATTTTAGGCCACCTACAATGTGTTTGGTACTATCTGAGATACTAGAAATACAGTAATAAACCAAGCTGACAAACATCTCCTTGTAATCTATTTTGGTTCTTTTTCCATAGTGACATATATTGCTTTGGAGGCGCTTCTTATTTATTCTTATCCTAGCTATAGATTGTAAGCTCCCTGAGAGCAGATAACTAATCAAACAAGTCTGTTATTTTCACACATAAAAGCCTAGAGACACAAACCTTTACTAAGCACATACAGCTTAGACTTACCAAGCAGAGAGACATCTGTAGGGGTCATCTGGTCCATTCTCCGACTAAAAGATCATTAAAGGAAGAGACACTATTACTCTCTAACACATGTGAAGGGCTTTGCACTGAACAATGACATGTAAAGTAATCTAAGTATATCAGCTCCTTTCACCACCCCATCAGCCTTCAGCACCTCCCACTCACAGATATCACACTGTCAATCTTGATGCCTCCCACTCAGGGTAAGCTGAGTAGCTCCACTTTGATTTGTTATTGGCCTGTGCAACATATGCCCACCATCCTCTGGATAAAGAACTGTGCATCAGAAAAGAACAAGGCCTGCTATTATGTATATGGTACAATTGTCTCACTTATACGTCCTCCTCTGCTACATCTGGCACCGAGCTTCCGCTGTGGACCATCGTTCTGTCCTTCTCTGCTTGTACAGAGGCCAAAAAAGCAAGTTCTTCCCTTCTTAACCATAAAAATTCTTCTAGGACCTTCAGCATATCTGCAAATATTCTCTCAATCTGGTGCAAAGGAGAGAAAAATGAACTCAATGAATTTTGGTAAAGGCTGATTGCCCTCTTGAAATAGGTCACCAGCAAATTTAGACCTGTGGAAACAAATTTCCAATATGGAAAGTGGCTGTTATCAGATTCTCGTAGATTTCTATTGAGTAACAAACAAAGCGGAGTGAATTCTTTTGTAGGATTCTTAGTCAAACATTTTGTGACAACAGAGTTAAATTTCCCAGATGCAATTATTTAAATTGAGTTATTTTCCTCCTGCATAATTACAGGTCTATTTTCTCTTTATTATACAATTGTTGACAAAGAATGGAAAGTTAAAACCTCAATGATGAGAATGTTGTATTCAGTTTTATGCACAAGGGAACTTCTAGAAACTCCAGGATACAGAGTAAATTGGCTTTGAAAAATAACCACTGTCCTGAGGGGCTCTTTGGGGCAGTTTTTACTTCAGTATCTCCAGAATATCAGACTTGGCGCAATAATCATTTACTAACTCTAGAATGATAGAATGAACCCTTGTATCAGATGATGTATTAGAAAGATGAGAACTGAAGTATTCATAGATTTGAAAATGTTCCTCTATTCAATATGTCATACGTTCAGAGGATTGCGTTGTTGGCACCAGATGAAGCAGACAAGCTTATTGGCAAAGTGAAACATGTAGACTTTTATGCCTGGCTATTGATAAATTGGCTGGCCTTGCTTGCTGCCTAGTGTGCGTTTTTCTTAGATTTTGTGTTTTAGGAATCATAATTTCATTGGGGGATAAAGTGGTCTAGATTTGGCAGTGAAACATTTTTATGACCTCTAGTACACAAAGGAAATTTTAGTATAACAAAATGGACCCAGTCCATGATTCATTTGGGCATAATTTCAGAAGACACTCAATCCTGAGCTGGCCACCATCTTAAGTCCATAACACATGCCACTCTCTGTCCATCATTCAGGGAAAAGAGTAGAGAATCCATCAAGCAACAGACTTCTGTATGGTAGAAATCTTGGATTTCACAGGCTCTTTGAAACTGCTCTCTTTAGTTGGGACTGGAAAGAAATAAACCATCTCTGTAAGATGGGATGGGAGAAATATGCTCTTTCGTCGATCAATGCAATTGATTGTAACAAGTGGAAGATCTTGTTTTTTGCAAGTTACATAGAGTATAATGAAAAATTGGTGCACATTAATAAATTATTTGGATCCCATAGGTTCTGAAATGGTTTGAGGAAACAAAAGTTTCCAGAATAATAAGCAAAACTAACAGGGGGTCTGAGATACTTTTTAGCAAATTCTTTCACTTACTATTTTGAAGAAAGTAATTATAGCATTCCAGAAAATTATTTAAAACCTTGTAGGAAAAGTAAAACATTTTTATTCTTCAAGTTATCATAATTTTTTTCTTGGACAGAATTTAATATTTTTGCCAGGCCCTGGAGGGACAATACGTAAAGAACAATGGCATGCTTACAAAAGTTAAATCTAAAATTTACTAAGGTTATTACCAATTTTGACAGAAACCAAGTACTCTTTAAGAATGGGACAAAAGCCAATCTTAACTGATGTTAATGTGTACAAGATGAATAAAGTGTTCAGAGCAGATGCCGTCATGTAGATTATGCAGAGAGATTATCATTATTGTTTTTCTTACCGTCTTCATCCAATCAATAGATTGAGACTATGTGCCATGAGGGGGAACCAACATTAGGGGAGTAGCATTGCATGCCCTAAAGTGAAATAGTGGGGATTTGTTGCTGGAGGTACAATTTGAACAGCCACGTTGCTTGTTTTCACTCTAAACAATTGTAGGCGAGTAAGAATTTGGCATCAGATTTTTGGTGGGTGCATTCTTCATGATAAATAAATTGTATTTCCAGAATCTTTGTCAAGTAATTGGTTATGATTAACCTGACTGATTGACTTGTGTATCTTTTTAATAGTTATTATGCATTTTTGTGTTTATTATGCTAAGTTCTTCATACACATTTTATTCTTCTAATGTTTAAATGACAACATCATCACTTACATTTTTTTGTGTGTGTTAGAAACCTAGAAAAAGCCTAAGTTCCTGTCACAGATAGAATTGACCACCTAAATCTTGTTTCAGCCTCAGCTGTTTTCCTTTTTTTAAATATATACAGCTAAAGTTAATCCTTCCTGATATAATGACCTATTAAGATTCCAGGGAAAAGGGAATTAGGACAAATTTATGTGCTGGGAAATTTACATGTTATAGTCAGGTAATTATTACACCTATAAAAGATATTATACCCCCATGCTACAATTGAGAAAGAAGAGTCTCAGAGAAGTTAGCTTACTTTAATGATAAGAACATTGAAATCCAGAAAGGTCATGTAACATCATACAGATAGTCAATCAGTGGCTAAGCACAGGTCTTTCTGGTCCCAAATCCTCAGGATATAAAAGTAAAACTTAAAAGGTTCATATATTTATTAAAATTGGCTACTTAAGTTGGCTAGGAAGAAACAGATGGATCTGTAGTTGCCTGTGAAAAGTGATCTGGCACTTACTATTTGTTGAATGAAAGATTATATTGATGATATCTTCTTTTACACTAGTGCTACTTCAAGTGGATACATTTGACATAAAACAATGATGACAACAGAAAAATATTTTTTAATTAAAAGCACCAAAACAACACCCTTAGAGAGGGCTCAGGGATACTAGGCACAGTTAAAAATTGGGATGGGTGAGAACTAAAAATTTTAGGATTAAGAGTAACTGTTAATAGTAAAATAATAAATTTTGAAACCACCTCCTCCACCCCCATACCAGATGTTTTGCTCTTATGCCCAATTCCAGATGCTAGCAGCAGAGGGGAAATGGGGGGATCTTCCTGAGAAATTAAATCACTATAGAACTACAGATAATAGTCAGATGCTCCATTGAAAAACCTAACTGGTCACTCTTTTGCGCTACAGAGAAGCCCATTATTTTACAGTTGAATTAACATACATGATTGTCCATCAACTCTTTAATGGTTAACTGTGAACAGAGAGCTAAGAATTATCAGACACTCAAAGAGAAATAAGTAAACATAAGAACAGAACTGACAGAAAATATGGACAATGAAGCGAATGAATGTCTTTGGAGAGATAGAGAAGATATGTCACCATAAATCCACAACAGAATGCTATTAAGAAATGGAATAATCTGAGAAAAATAAAATGTTCTTAATATATGGCAGCTAAAACTAATGAAAGTGTTATAAATAGCAGTCAAAAAATAATTCCAGAAAAATAAAACAGAAACAAATGAACATAGGAAAAGGCAAAAAATGAAGGAAAATTTGAGGAACCACAAATTAAGTCTGACATATAATAAATATGCATTCAAGAGATAATGATGGAGAGGAAGTCATTTTTAAGAAAAATGCAAAAAAAAAAAAGTCCTAAAATTGAGTAACATAATTTCAAAATATAAAGGCCCTCAATGTGCCTATAAAAAAGGATTGAACAAATGATTATGACAAAGTGAATTATGATGAAATATTAGAACACTAGAGGTAAAGATGTGGCCGCGAACTAGAAAGGAGAAACACAATAATTTTAAATTTGAAAAGGAAAAAGATTTCTAAATTCACCTTTTCTCTAGAAGCGACTAGAGGATATGCTCCAACAAAACAGGGTTGTTAAAAAACAAATCTAACATTGGAGAAAGGAGAAAGTAATTCCCAGGATAACTCAAAAGCAAATATAGGAGAGAATTACTATGTGGCAGGCTTAGAAGTTACCAGTACAGATTGAAACCAGAAAATATAGCATTCTGGGAGTTTTGATGAGAGAAGAGATATATCACTTATTAGATTTAACCAAGTGAGAAGTTGTATTAAGGGTCACACTTTGGAACATGAGTGAATAATCAGAGATAAAAGGAAACCATGCAAAGAAAGAAAAAAAAACAATTATTAATTTTAGAAAATAAGCAATTATACAAGAAAACAAATATAAGGAGTGTCAATAACTTGGCTTGTGAAGGAAATATGCGTGTTGAGTAACAACAATGGCATTATATATGTGGATTTAATTCCAAATTGATAAAGCTCGATTGCAAGGATTGAGGGGAGAACGAGGTTGTGTGCATCTGTGTGTGTGTGTGTGTGTGTGTGTGTGTGTGTGTAATAAAACCTAAGCTCTTCATCTACCATTATGAGATCAATAGATACTATTTAAAACTAATGAATCACCATATAGTTGCACAGTAGTGGACATAATAAAAATTATTTAAAAAGTGGCTGTTCTTGGATAGTAGGTAAGCTGGAGAGCAGAGGAACTAGTGGTTCTTTTTTTTTTTTTTTTAATATTTAGTGCTTTTATGGTGGTTAGTTTGTTAAACTATGTACTCATATTGCTTTGCTTTTTTACGTTTGTAAAAATTTCCCATCAGTGTCATTTGGCCACCTCTGAGGCTATCAATTTTGCCATGCCTCCTCTCTCTGTCTCCAAATTTTCCCTTCAATTATCTGGAATTGGGCTAATTCAGTATTATGTACACTAACAGTTCCTAGAAAGCTAAGAATTTATTCCCATAGTGGTGCTTTTTTTTCCATTTTGAGTGCAGCAAAGACATGTTACATAACTCGGAGTTTCAACAAACACCTGGAAATCAGGCTGTATGTATTGCTCAGATGAGACCAGACATGAGGAGATTGGTAGTGACAAGTGTTGTCACTTCTGTCTCTGACAGCAGGCAAGTGGCAAGCTGTATATACAAGGTCTGATACTATGCTCTCTAGATGAAAAAAAAAAATACAAGTGAAAAATAACATTTCAGTAAGAGCTACCTGAAAAATAATGGCAAATTACACATGATTTAGCTGTGCTCTTAGGTTTCATAAAGACCCAAAAACTCTGAACTGAGCAGTAGAGCCCTAATTAAGTCTCCTCTTGATCTTCTGTGTTGCATACCCAATTCTCAGGCTGTATTTTGAAAAAGCATCATCTCATCCTCTAATTCAACTGTTCTTTTTCCTGCCTGGCTGTTGTTTTTTTAATTCCCCATTTCTTTCCTTTGAGTAAAAGGAGGTTAATGTGAATCATTAAGAATTAAAAAACAATTACACAATGAAAGAATAGTTCAGATGAATTTTAATTAGAGCCTAATTTAATGGGACTTGAACCCAGCACACTGGAAATATATAGCAGTAAGTTTAGCCATTAAATTGCATGGCCTTTGATTAAACTCAGCGGGAATTTAGAGAGATTAGTTTGGCTGCTTGAAGGCACCATGTTTTTTCCATTAATGCCAGAGAACTATATTGAGCGACTAAAATATTACTAATAAAAATAAATGTGAAAGTTGTAAATTTCAAACAATGTAAGACTCGTAGTTTATACCTGGATTTCCAAATGTGTATGTGACATTTCATTAAGCTTAAAGCTGAAGACACACTGCATTATGTCTGATCTCTTTAAAAGAGGAACCTAAATATTTCCAAAAGTTGTCATCCTTTGGAATCTAACAATAGTAAGTAAGAGAATGTGAAAGGGCCTGTTGTAAGCCTAGAGAAAGCCCTCATGCAAGCACTCTGGCTTGGTGCTCAGCTGTGAGGCATTATCATGACCTCCCAGCATTCCCAATTGTTCTACAACCTTCCAATGGGTTGTTTTTTTCATCCATAAAATGGGAACAGTGAAATAGGCCATTTGGATGGGAGACCATGGGATAGGTTAATTAAAATTAACACCTATATCAAACATTTTCAAATGTAATGGTAATGCATGCTGAGAGTGGGAATTCCCAAAGGGATCTGAACTCATTATCTTGGAAATAAGTGATTCCATGAGGAACCACTGGGCTGTATGGCCTTCATCCATGACCCTGTGGTTTCATCAGAGCTCAGTCAGCCACTGGAGGGAGCCAGTATGACTCTCACAGCATAGTAGAAAATGATGAACTGGTAGAGAAAGATGATTTTAAAATGGCATGTAAGAATGACAGAATTTGAACAAAATCCCTTTTATTTATTTATGCCAAAATCTGTGTGAATGTAAAATGCCATCTCGATCATGCTTTATTTATGGTGCGGGTTTTTCTTTTGAAAAACAGGAGGGAGGGAGGAAGGAAGAGGGGTGTAGGTTTTTCTTTTGAAAAACAGGAGGGAGGGAGAGAGGGAGGGAAGGAGGAAGGGAAGGAGGAAGGGAGGGAGGGAGAGAAGGAGGAAGAAAGGAAGGAAGGAAGGAAAGGAAGGAAGGAGGGAAGGAAGGAGGGGGAGGAAGGAAGGAGAGGGAGGAAGAAGGGAGGGAGGAAGGGGAGGGAAGAAGGAGAAGGATGAAGGAGGGAAGGAAGGAAAGAATGAACATGTTGGCTAGAAGCTCTTCTCAGTTGGAACCTGGTTCCCAATGGCAAGTGGATGAGGAAAGCTCAGAGGGTGGAGCAAGCCTCGGCACTCCCCTGACCTGCTGCGGCAAGCTCCCTGACTTGGCTTGCCTGTTTTGATCTGGGCAGATTTTAAAAGGCATTGCTTGTCATTTGGTGCAGCTAGAAATCATGCCTGTGCATCTCACATGAATAGAGGGATGTGCAATATGTAAAATTCTTAAAGACAATTTTATTTATAGCTGTTGCAAACAATGTTTATACAAAGTTTATTAAATATGTCACCCACATTGATTTATTCCAACCAATCTCTTCAATCACTAATATTTATGTGATGGGTTCAGTTGCAACAATTATTTTATATGCTGTAGAGTGTGTTATAACTAGGGATTCACCCTGGCAATTATATCAAAGATAAAATGCTTCCTGAAGACCTCAGGGCAGGCCAGGAAGTATATTATTGGACACAAGGTAGTTTAAACTGAATGCCACAGCACTAAATTTAGAGTGAGAAATGTGGAGCATCTTATGCTTAAACATTAAAGCTAGTTTCGCGTCCTTTCTGGCATACTCTCGCTGCTGGGAAGGTGGTATGCTCTTCTGCACATTCCCTTTCCCACATTCAGATCGTGGGCCTGGAAATGCTTTTCTTGTCATCTGAATTTCTGCCGGCTCTTGCTCCTCAGCAGCATTTGTCTAGTACCCAAAGTGGGCAGAAGAGCCTACTTGGCATTTACAAACACCTACAAAGGAAACTAGACACATGTTACTTGCCCGCAAGGAATTGGCTTCTGATGTGAGTGACTGAAGGACTGTTAACAAAGAAACCAGAGTTTTGTAAAGAGCCCGAGGTAACCATTGAAACTATAAGATGACAAACTCCACAAAAGAAAAAAAAAGTTACTTAAAACCACAATTGAATGCAACTCCTGTTTCCTAAGAAAGACTAAATAGCCTTTTGTTTGGCAAAATTGTCTTGACAGTCCCACTTTGGTTTAGACAGTAAGGCTTCGGGGTATGGTGTGAAATTAGAAGTAAAACAAAGAGATAGAAAAACCATTCTGTAAAAGAAGGTACAGTACTTGGGAGCTGAAGTTCACTGTGGAAAGGAGAGGGAAACAAGTTGGTATCTAGGAAGAGAAAGACGGGTGAACAAGGAGGAGGAGTAGGTGATGGCCAACGTGGCTCTGTGTTAGTAAGGCTGGAACATGACTTTAAGCACAGGCATGTGTAATGTTCAGTTTAAATGTTTTGTTGTCTTGTAAGTTTCTCATCTTTTCCTCAAAATAATGTTTTGGGAAGTAGGATGTATGAACTTAATTGAACAGTTTCAGAAAATCACATGATGATAATCAGGAAACTGAGATACTTTGGTCAAATCAAGAATGCAGAGCAAGAGACTGGAAGAAATCTTCACTGAGAGATGAGGGCTCACTCACCTTAAAATAATTTAAATCTCAGGGCACAGAATGAACCATTTTGACCTAAGCATGGTGCAACACTTCCCCAGGGGATGACCAGGCTCTTCTAGTACTTCGATGGTGACTGCTTCTGTTTTTTTTCTTCCCTATTATTATTTTTTGTTTTATCTTAAAAGCATTTATTTTTCTACCAAGAGAGGTTTTTTTTCTCCACAAACTAAATCTTCCTCATTAGATGATATTTAATTTGATTTTTAAGCTGCTTCATTTTATTTCCCATTCTAGTGATTAGTAGTACAGGTAACGGAAAAGTTTTGGACCTTAGGTTTGGGAATACCGATCTTCTGTATAACTAATCACTTTCAAATAGACTCCATTAAACCTATAGAAGTTTTGTGGCCATCTCTTCTTAGGAAAGCAATTACTCATGAGCTACATGAATCAATCAATTTATTAACGATTTATTGAGTGAACTGGCATCAAACTACATGCTGGACAAGAAACCCAAGAAAGACCTAGATTTGTGGGAAGTTTTCATCTTCATGAAAGAGGGAAGTGGACTACATTCATCTAAGGAGAACAGTCAAAAACATTATGGAGTGATTCTGATTTTATCTGTCCAACTTATCATTCAATGTAAAGAGGAAAGATTTGACTTCAACTTGATTGTGAAATTCGGGCCTTGACTTATATGTCCCTAAAACAGCTAATCTATGAGGAAAATTTCACAGAACCTGAAAAATAAGAGGCTTCCACTATGGCTGTTAAAGGAAAAGTTGCAAACTTAATATTAAGTTGGTATCCAGAAAAAATATATTTAACCAATTTAATGACTTCACAGTTGTATGTGGTACAGTGCTATAGTATCCCGTTATAGTCTCCTTTGGGGATCTTGGTTTACAACTCTTGATGAAGAATGCTCATTCAGTAGAGCCCCACGGGGCCAAATATAGAATAACATTACTGACAGAATTATATTCCCCAGACTTCTGTGTCCTGTGGGACCATGAGGACAGAGTGGCTAGATCCTAATTTACATATTCCCTCCGAGTTCCAAGTTCCACTGAATTGCCAACCTGCATTTCTATCTGATTGCCATGATTCCTTGATATATGAAATGATGATGAAATTTCCTTGGAATTATTTATCTTAAGCCATGATAGCATTCAATAACTTCCAGATGCCTTGACAATGATGGTCCACTGCGTAAGGAATTACCATAGATTATCTCCCTTTTGATTTGTCACGGTTTTGTATGGAGTTCATTACCAGTAGAAATATTAAGCTAGCTGTCTACAGTTGCATATTTATGAGCTCTTTAGACCATATTATGAAAAGGATTTAGTTATTCCTTTTACTGACATGGAAATGGTCAGTGACATCTGCCAAGCTTCCAGAAAAATCAAGTAAAGAACCATAATCCTACTGATGTGCATGCTATCCTAACCACAGAACAAAAATCTAGTGCTCTAGAAACTACCCATTCTTCACATGAAGACAATGAAAAAGGAAAGAGAAGTGGTCCTATACTGTCAACAATATACCACACAGGACAGAGCAGGAGTTTTTCCTGTCTGCAATCTACCTCAGCCTTTATGCTCCCACTACGCATGTGATCTCTGAGACTGCACCACAGACCTATACAAAACTAATTGTTCATGTGATTTCCTTTCTGAGCCACTGCAGATGTCCCTTTTTGTAACAATTTAATTAACACTTTAAAATAATGATGCATTAATTAATGCCAAATTACAACGAAAATCCTGGAGAATTACACTTTATATCAACATTAATGCAAAATGAGTTCCTCCTGGATAATTTTTCTTACAGTGAATACAAAAAGAGATAATACTAATTAGGCCATCAATTTAAATTTACTATAATTTCAATCCATGTCATTTATCTGTTCTCTAGCACAAAACAATTGTGGTCTACCATACATTTGTACAGCAACAAGGATGTCTGCATAGCAACCGGACTGGGTCATCTTTGGGGTATTGTGAGATGAGCTAGAATTTTGCATTTTGTATTTCAGCTAATGAAAACAGTGTGTGTTTGTGGTGCTTGTTTCTGTGTGCAGCATGAGGGCAGGGGCAGAGAGAGAGAGAGAGAGAGACAGAGAGAGAGAGACAGAGAGAGAGAGAGAGAGAGATTTTTAGTAAAATAAAATCCCCTGACTTGAATAAACTAAAATACTCAATATTATACTATGCATGGAACAAGACATCAGACTCTGTCTATCAAGTTGAATATAATTCACTTTATTTCCACTCTTAGGGTTATGACCCAGGAGTTAGAAGAACTGTATCTGCAGGGTCATTTGTTCATGAGCAGACCAAAGTCACATCTTCCCAATTCCAGAAGTGACATGATCTGTATCTGTTACATTTTGTTTTTATTGCTTCTAATAAGGAGATGTTCCTTGCAGCATCAACAAGAGACAGAAGCTCAAAAGGTTCATTTTACAATGTTAATCGAGGAAGGAAAATATGATGGTGACTCCTGTATTGCAACTGATTTCTTTCTGAAGTAACCCTTCACACTTGCCTTCTATGTTGGTACCTGGAACATGCAGGATCTGTAAAGCATTTTGTTTTTAAGTCAAAATACTACTGACTAGATATATTATCATAAAGTTGTAAGTATTTTATTCTTACAGAAGTCTTTCCATGGTAAGAGAGCATGTTGGGGCACATTCCTTCAAGGCTTAATCTTAAATTATACCCTCTCTTTGAAAAGGATTTTCAAGATAATGGGATTCTCACCTATCATAGTTAGGAATCCTGTCATGTACATTGCTATCATGTCCTGAAAAACATATTTAATAAAATGGCCAATAATAGAACATAGTGGATGTGGAAATTTGCTGACAAAACAAGAAATCTTCCAACAACAAGAATCTTTAACTTCAGAAGGGATATAACATCAGCATGGTCATGGCCTCTGTACCTCTAGTGCATTTTCCTGAATATATTGCTCCTATTAGCAATCTGAGTTACCAACATGCTTGTCTTAAGATCTCTTTCCCCTTGCATTAAATGACAAGAAAAATTTGCTTCTTTGCAGTTTTCCCATGTTCTAAATCAGCTATGGAAATTTCTGCTTGCCCAGGTGTTCTCAAGAAAAGTAGGCAATGGGCCTAAATGAAGTCTGGCAGAAAGAAATTAATTTTTAAAAATCAATAAGCTCTGCCTTTGTTTTTATTCAGCTTTATGGGAATACATATCAGTGACATTTACCTTGGACTGTGTCTCCATGCCTGAAATAACAAGAGCATGGCAGAGAACATCAGGTGGCATGGGTCATTCACCCTACCTCCTCAGCCCAGCTGACTTCCAGGCAGTAAGTGATGTAGATGGTTGAAAACTTGACCTTGTAGGACTACTCGGTATCATATAGTCATCCTTCAATCATATGTACCTACTAGAGGCCTCAGGATTGTGTAATTCAACATGCATTCAGGCTGCTCCTGTAGAGTATTTCATGAAGATGGTAAAAATCAATGAGCTAGGTCATCATATTTGTCATTAATTATATGCCTGAAATTTATTGAGGTAATAACAGAAATTAAAAGGTATATATTCACAGTTTAGCCTACTACTTCAAATAGTATTTGTTGGGTTTTTTGGTTTTTGTTTCAGCGTCACCCTTACATCCCCTCCCTACCTCATCCTTTTGCCAGAAAACAGTAATAAAGACTATGCAAGCTTAGGAACATTTTAAGATAAAACCATTAAACAAAGATATGGATTATGTCACATTGCAGGCAGATGAATGTTTTTAGGTCTGTCCTTTTAATAGTATCTCAGCAAGGTTATTATAAAAAAGTATTTCAGTTATTTCTCACAGTTGATATAATTCAATCCTTTTAGTTTCAGGTTTATTTTGAAATAACTAGATAGTGAAGTTGATGCCTCTCAAATATTGGATTGCATTAGGTTTGAAATAGCAACTTCACAAAGAAAAATAACAACCCTCTTTACTGAACAGTCTTCCTGATTTTCTCTGCCTACATTCGTCAAAACACAGAACCAGCAGGCACCTAGTGGTAAAGTCTCAACGCGGATTAGATAGGAATTCAAATGCCAGCTTTACCTTGGGCAAGCTACTCCACCTCTCTAAGTCTTTCGTTTTCTCATCTAAAAAGTAGAGAAAATAATACAAATTGTTTTGAAGATTGAATGAAAGTACTTAAAAATGTTTTTCACACTTAGTTCAGGATCTGCTAGGTATTTGAAAATTCATTCGTTGGTTCTGCCAACATTGATTGATCACCTAACATGGTGCCAGTCCCAGTCACAGACCTCTGGCAATAAAAAGATGATTGAGATAGAATCTCTATCCAAAAGAACTTCATAGCTTAGGGGTTCACATAGGTACAAAAGTAAATAATTAAAATATGCTGTGCTATAATAGATGCATGAACAAAATGCTACCAAATAACAATGATAACCAAAAAAAATTAGAGATCAATTCTGGATAATTTGGGGAAGGATTCACAAAATATATGATATTGAGTTGCAACCTAGCAAAAAATATAAATAACGCCATTCCAAGAAACAAGGACAGAATAACCAGCAAAATGACTGAATAGAAGCCTCCATTGATCATTCTCCCCATAGGAACACTACATTGAACAAGAATCCACACGAGAAAACGCCTTCATAAGAACCAAAAATCAAGTGAGCAATCACAGTACCTGGTTTTAACATCTCACCACCCCTTCTCCATCCCCCAGCAGTAGCCACATGGTGGGAGAGAGAATCTGTGTACTTGCAGGAGGGAGACCACAGTGATTGTGGGACTTTGCATTGCCAACTTGGGCTAAAGTGCTTTGGGGTTCTAAATAAACTTGAAAAGCAGTCTAGGTCACAAGGACTGCAATTCCTGCGCAAGACTTAGTGCTGTGCTGGGCTCAGAGCTAGTAGATTTGTGGGGCATCCAACCTAGTGAGACACCAGCTGGGGTGACTGAGGGAGCGTTTGTGTCACCCCTCCCCTAATCCCAGGCAGCTCAGCTTGCAGCTCTGGGAGAGACTCCTTTCCTTTCCTGGAGGAAAGGAAAGAGAGAACTTTTTGTCTTGCAACTTGAATATCGGCTCAGCCACAGTAGGGTAGGGTACCAGGTAGAGTCCTGAGGCCCCCATTTCAGGCCCTGGCTCCTAGAGGACGTTTCTACACACACCCTGGGCCAGAAGGGAACTCTCTGCCTTGAAGGGAAGGAGTCAGTCCTGACAGAATTCATTACCTGCCGGCTAAAGAGCCCTTGGCCCTGAATAATCAGCAACAATAGCCAGGCAGTACTTGCCGTGGGCCTTGGGTGGGACTCAGAGCTGTGTTGGCTTCAGGTGTGACCTGGTGCATTCCCAGCTGTGGTGGGTATGAGGAGAGACTCCTACTTGAGAATGGGAGAGGGAAGAGTAAAGGAGGCTTTTTTTGCAGCTTGGGTACCAGCTCAGCCACAATGGGGTAGAGTGCTAAGCAGCCTCTTGGGATCCCCAGTTCCAGGCGTTGGCTCCTGGATGACATTTCTGGGACTGCATGGGGCCAAAGGGGAGCCCAGTGCCCTGAAGGGAGATACACAGGCCTCGCGGCATTCATCACAAACTGACTGAAGAGTCCTTAGGCCTTTAGTGAACATCAGTAGTAGCCCAGCAGCACTGCCACAGTCTGGAGTAGAGGGAAGGGAGGGGGTGGCCACAGGGAAAGACTCCTCTGTCTGTGGAAAAGGAAGGGAAATGTGGGAAAGACTTTATCTTGTGGTTTGGGTGCCAGCTCAGCCACTGTAGAATAGAGCACCAGGTAGATTCCTAAGATTTTCAACTGCAGGTCTTAGCTCCCAGACAACATCTTGGGACCCACGTGGGGCTCACCACCCTGAAGATAAGGACAAAAGTCTGGCTGGCTTCTCCACTTGCTGATCGTGGTGCCTCTGGCCTTCAGACAACATAGGCAGTAGCCAGGCAGTGGTTACTGTGGGCCTTGGATGAGACCCAGTGATGTGCTGGCTTCAGATCTGACCCGGAGCAGTCCCAGTGGTGGTGGCTACAGGTGTGTTTGTGTCATCCCTCCCCCAGCCCCAGACAGCTCAGCACAGAGAGAGAATCTATTTGTTAGGGAGAAAATAAGGAATGAGAACAAGAGTCTCTGCCTTGTAATCCAGAGATTTCTTCCAAGTCTTTTTCAAGACCACCATGGTGGTAGCTCTATGAGTCTGCAAGAGCCACAGTGTTGCTGGGCTTGGGGTGCCCCCTAATGCAGATTTGGCTGCAGTAACCAAAAACTTAGATCACAATACCCAAGTCCCTGTGAATACCTGGAAAGCCTTCCCAAGAAGGACCAGTATAAACAAGCACAGACTACAAAGACTACAGGAATTACCTAACTCTTTAATGCCCAGATACCAATGAACATCCATAAGCATCAAGATCGTCTAGGAAAGCATGACCTCACCAAATGAACTACACAAAGCACCAGGGACCAATCCTAGGGAGACTGAGATTTGTGACCCTCCAAATAAAGAATTCAAAATACAGTGAAACTGTAACACTGTACAAATCAGATTCAAGATAACACAGAGAAATTCAAGTGAAACACAGTGAAATTCAAGATAACACAGAGAAGATTTTAGGAAACAAGGACAGACGTAGGAAAGAGGTGGGATCATCATGACAGCCTGTCCTGTGTGGTTGAGTATGGTATACACAGTTTCATAACATCCTGTTTAGGAAGACATCAGATTGTTCAGGCAAGATTAGATGTAAATTACCAAAAAATAGGTTTTTCCTGTTTATAATTCTGTACAGTTTGGTAAACATGTAAAAAGCCTTAAATTTTTAAGTGTGCTATGCCACAGCATTCCTGTTTCTAGAGATTTATTTTAAGGGAACTGGCATAGATGTGAACAAAGGTTTCATTAGGAACTTCTAGTTCCTACGAAGATGGGAAACTACAAAACTATTAGGTATCCCTGCCCAAAATCAATCCTAGAGACATTAATAAAAAAATGGGAAAAGATTCTAGGAAGAAATAGCACCACAAAACTGTGGGAAACCATTGGTGGAACACAAAGGACTTCTGAATTTTGGGTGTGTGCCAATGACCAGATGCAACAAGGGCTGAACTGCTATAATTGGAGACACAGGGTAACTGGATATGGGTGTCAACATATGAACCAGAGATGAAAGGTTTAATTTTTGTTCTTACTTCCCTCCCATTGTCTGGGGATCTTTAGTGCTTCCATTTTGCAGCTGGCCCTGACTGTGTGTGTCTGGTTCTGTGGGGGTAGGATCAAGGTAGCATAGGAAAGATCCCTCAAGGGATGAAAAAAAAAAAAATAGGGTAAACAGATTCCTACCCATCAGCTTTCCTCAGGCACTCTCTCATCCACTCCTCTATTCTGAACTCCATAGCTAGTGGACTACAATGTTGGGAGTCTGCCTTTCCATTGCTGCTTGGTTAAGCCTTTCCCAGAGGAGTTGCCTGGTAGTGTTGCAGCAAAAGGGAGTGGTCAATGGTGTGCTTAGCCCTCTGCTGTGGGCTCATGCTTCTTTTGCTTCCTAAACTTTCCTGGTCTAACTGAACTAGGACTTTGGTACTTTGGCTCTCCTACTATACAGTCTGCCAGACACAGCAGCTGACACTCAGAAAAGAACATGGACTCATGGCCAAAATAAGGAATATAATATGACAGTCAACTACCTAACAGAACACACATACTATATTAAAAACTATACACCTTTTGTAAGTAAATTTATATATATATATATGAAAAACATAAATTGGTAAAAATACTTAAGTAATTATAAGACGGGTCCAGGAATAATGAGTTAGTTAGATGAACAGAGCTGAAGAAAAAATTAGTGAGTCAAAAGGTTAGATTAAGAAGCTCTCCCAGAAGGCAGTAGGAAAGAATGAAGAGGTAAAACTCAAAGAAGGTGAGAATTTTAGAGGATAGAAGTGTCATTATCTGGATATGAGGAATCTCAGGAAGGAAAAAAAAACAGGATGAAATATTTAAAGGAATAATGCAAAAATGCCCTAGGATTTTTAAAAAGTAAAAGACCTTAGCATGAGGACTTGTAGAACACCAAACAAGTGAGATAAAACTTCACACAAAGAATAACAAAAACAGAAAATAAATTCTACTACCTTTCAGAAGAGAAGAACGGTTCACTCACAGGAAAGGAAAAGTAAGGATGATATCAGATTTCTCCATAGCAGCATTGGGTGGAAGAAAATAATAAAGTAATATTTTAATCTATTAAAATAAAAGATACTTTCAAAGATGTTTACTTTGGCATTGCCTGTAATAGCAAAATATTGAAGTGACCTGAATATTAATATAACGGCATATTATGCAACCAGTTAAAAATTCTGTTGCAGAGAAATGTGTAAAAACATAACAAGGTGTTTGCAATACATATATTGCCTTGTGAATGAAAGAGATTATATACATGTCCAGGATGACTCCATTTTTATTTAAGTAGAAAACTGAAAGAATATATGTAGAAATTTTAGTTTTTATTTTTGAGGACTTGTGGTCGGGATACTATGATTTTATTTTTGTATTTTCTGTCATCCACATTTTCTCTGATGAACTTTACCACTTTTTTTAGAGAAAAAATGATACTTTATAACTGTAGCTGATACAACTGTCAGGCTGGATTCTGATTGAGAGCAATTTTAAACATTGGGAAGCTGCTGCAAAGGTCCTGGTGAGCTGCAAGGCTCAAGTTAAAGTAGTAACAAAGTGGGTAGATCTGGGAGGATCTATTGGATTGAAGAAAAATGAATGGGAATTGGTTAGCAATTGGATAGAGGAGGACATGTCAAGGATGACTCTAAAGATTTTAGCTTCTCTGATATCTTATCATCAATTCCTAAATTTAGGCTTAAAAGAACTATTAGGGATGCCATTCTAAAAAATGTTGTGATACAAAAGGCAGATATTTATACCATGTTTCCAGCAGCTCCTTCTATGAAAGCACTTTTGAAGCTGATTTGTACCTGCACCTACATTGTAAGCCACAGATATTTTATTTTCAAGAAAAACATTTTCTGCAAACTCTTTCCCAACCTGTGTCATTAAGTGAAAGCAATTGCTTTATTCACCACTAACCTCTGCCTGAATTCTTTTGAATGCAGGTTCAAAGGCACATTCCATAAATATATCTTGTTCCCATGTGTGTTGAAACCTGCTGGCAAAATATGTGTTATTTCATATTCCTACGGTTAAAAGGGCCAAATATATGAATAGACAATTTATAATAGAAACAAACAATGGACCAATATCCATAAGAAAAAGAAGTTCAATTACCTTAAATTAAACCTACTTTTTAAATGGCATAATCACCTTTGCATTATGATTCGGAAGATGAATATTTTGTCATATGGTTGGTACACTTTCTTCATATCACTACATACAGCAAACACTAAAACTATCCTTTTCTTCCAACCCAGAAGTCCCATTTCTAGGAATCTATGCTAGGAAAATAATTAGAATATAGCTAAGAATTAATAAAATGTTTAAGATGAGCAAGAATAAGAAAAATAAATTTTCTAAAAGCACATTAAAACATTTGATGATATGAAATAATGCTGATGCTAAAGAAGTGACAAAACTCAATATGCCATAGAATTTTGATTTTTAAATAGTTTACTTGGTTGTTTATAGAAAAATGAGAAGAAAGATCCTGAAATATCAGCAATGATTATCTCCATATGACAGCATTATTGGTGGTTTTTTACTATCATTATTGTCCTGGTTTTATTCAAAGTCTCTAAAGTCAGAAGTATGAGGATGATTAAAAAGCAACTATTCAAAGCAATTTATGTCCAATATAGTTTTATATTGGACATAAAGAATCATGTTGGACATTCTTTCATTCTTAATGAAGCATGTGTATGCTGCATATACAAAGAAAAAATTATTTATATATACATATAGATAACAAACAGATACCTAAATCAGCTCAGTAACTTAGGAAAATTACCACATGGCCATAGTCACATGTTTATTTAAGGACAATGTTGTCTAGGAATTGTCCATCATTTAGTCAACATTTACTGAGAGGCTGAAATCCGTAACATGCCAGAGGTGAAGAGATTGAAAAATAATAACAGTGAAGGTTTGTTTTCATTGGGAGGCACTGAGAAGTAACAGAAGGCTCTCAAATGCAGAGTGAGATAATTTGATAATTTTGGTAATAATGTGGACAGTTGATTGGTGAGGAAATACTTGAGAGACAGGTCATCCAGATAGAATGGTATTTTATTTTAATAATCCAGGGAGTAAGTAATAAAGCCTGAATTGGGAGTGCGGGGCTGGAGAGCAGATGAGGTTTGGGGAAGTATTTAGGAAGCAGAATTAATGTGTAGTAGAGTCAGATTAAGTAGGGTGAAAAGGTAAGAGGGAGTTAAACAGAAGTGAGTTTTCCAGGTTGGGTAACTGCAGAAGGCGGTGTCAGTGCCTGCAATATACTATCAAATGTGTCCACAATCTCACCATACCGAGGGTTTTTAATAAATATCAATTCATTGGCTAATTAGGCTAATTTTCTGTCTTCTTTTGAGGAACCCAAGTTTGGATAAATAGCTATTTACTTTTAGCTTCTTGTGAGTTTGAGAAACTTATGAGAAAATAAGGACATGTGAATTGGACTTTAAAGATGCATTAATAAAATTTAGCTGGGATATGCAATATGTTCTGTGCCATTTTGGTCTAGGCATCATTTTTACATCAACAATACCAAAAGCAATTCCTAAAGAAATAAGACAATTTTTAAATTTTCTACTTTATATCAATTAGTAACTAATTTGAAATGTCTTAAAGGTGGAAGATATTTCTTGTCCAGTCGCTAGTTTTAATTAGTTATTTCAAAACCAATACATTTTCTTCCTTTCTTTGGGCTCCATATGTTCTTCTTCACTGAGATATAAATGTATGCCCTCACTGTGACAGTAAACAGGCATATTCATAAGGAGTGCTTTCTTGTAGGAATGTCCTGTTGACATCACTATGCATATAAAAATAATCTTAGAAAATAATAAATTACAAAAGTGGGGGATGTTCGAATGCATTCTTCTGTTTATCCCGTTTATGAGAGCAGAGCCTTCATGATCTAATGGTTTCTAGAATGCTCTACCTTCTAATACTATCACATTGGGGATTAGGTTTCAACATATGAATTTGTGGGGGGGATGCCAACATTCAGACCATAGCTGATAGCAGAAAGGAAGGTAGTCAGAACAAAGATACAAATGGGATTATACTAAGAGATCAGAAGCTGCTAAGACACCTGAGCTGCAGTCAATGAGTCTAGCCCTTCTGCTACCTGTTGGAGATGGTGTTTCAGTTGGTTCTGTATCTGCCAAAGGTGTATTTCCTGGACCAGGCTGAAACCAAGAAAAAGATGCTATCTGTGCCCACTCTGCTAGAGTTTGCTATCAACACACCCCTGCTGCTGGTACAGCTACTAATAGTAATTGCCAATGACCACCATACTGTTGGATCCAGAAGGAGAAAACTTTACTGTTCCTGATGTCTTTTTATCTCTCACTAATACATTCTATTAGTAGAACTCATAAGGAAGATAGCTGTGAAAGAAGATCAAGAAACAGCTTGTAGACTTCTAGACTTTAATACACAGAAAAGCTCAGAAGGGTGGGAATGGAAGCGGAGGGCAAAGAGTCAAATGGCTAATATAGTATATGTGCTAATCAACGATGAACTCAAGAATATTGGAATTGTAGTATAAAATGAAAGTGAGAATTTAAACTCCATATAGAATTTCTAGTTTTATTGCATTGTAAGATTTTCCCCCATAGTTTTATTTTGAAAATAAGATGTTTTGAGCTTTGACTCAAATATTTGGTTGAAATATATGAATTCTTATATATTTTAAAAAGAACTAGTACTTGCACTTCTAGAGTATAAAAGATGTATATAATACACATATGCATGCTTGTATTTATAATATTCTTAATTACTGTCATTAAGGATTTTTTTCTTTGTTCTAATTCCCCCTTCAAGTAAGCTTAAACATAGATCACAATTTTCAGAGGAGCTTCTGGCTAATTGGGCTAGGCTGGGGGATCGAAAGGAATTAACCATGGGCTATATAGCACATAGTCTTGGAAGACCTGTGAAAGGAGTATCACACCCATCTTGATGTCCTGAGTAGCATCCTCTTTGCCTCACCTTTAATTTCAGCCATGATTGCAGCAGACAGTTCCTTGAGACTTCCACTCATTTTGTGCTGATAGTGCCTTGCTCAACCAGTGACCTAATGTCTGGATGTCTTTCACTTTCTGCCTGGCTTCTCTCATTTTACAGAAGCTGGAAGGAGCAACCAGCCTGTGAAACCAGGAGATTTCAAGGAGTTAATGCCCTTAGGAGCATCTGTCAATCCATGCTAGAAAGAAGCTGATATAGAAATAATTCTCCTTGTTTACCCTCTGTAACACCATTGTGAGTTATTTTCTATGCTCCTCAGATAGTTCTGGGTGGGAAGGCTATGTGTGTCCTCCATGAAGTCCTAAAAAACACACGCTTATATTATCTTTTTCATTCTTCATCATTCCTCAGTCCTACTCCCTGAGGAGCAGGAACACATGTTCTTATTTTGGGCTTTGTTTACCAAAGGAACTGAAGCTTAATTATAAGGCAAATTAATAACAGAGATCCAACTAAGACACATTTTGAGGAGTCTGAGCAAAAAAAAGAAATACCTCATGTGACCCTGAGACATTAGTGGCATTGAAGAAGGCTCTTGTTTTTATAGATTCACAAAAGGCATTAGTAGATATGGAATAGAATGGAGGAAGGTGGGGCCTGAGAGAGCATTTCCAGATTTCCTGCCACCTTTCACACTGGAAGCAAGAGAGCAGCTCACATCGTTCAGAAAACACTGCTGTTTTCTTCCCTCTACATCCTCACTTCTCCTTCTCCAACCACTGAAGTTTTGATTAATTATTCTGAAAGTAAAACATAACACATACTTGCACATGTGCACATGTGTGTGCACATAGCAACTTTCTAGCACTGGTCTATTGCTTTATCATTTATCCATATTTATATCTATAAACACACATTATATATATATTATATATATATATATATATAGTATGTGCATATATGCTTGTATATTCTTTATTCCATGTCATTTTTATGTTTAATATTGCATTTAGTAGACTTCAATACACCATGTAGTCTAAGCAGCGTTAACTTTTTTTCTGCACAGTAGTTGTCCTCTTATTCATGTAATTCTGTGACTTCGGTTGACCTTTAAGTTACCAGTTTTTAAACTGCCTTATTTTTCTTTCCTGAGCTTCAATTTTGATAAAATTTTTAAGTTTTCCGAAGCACACCTTTAAGTAAATTTATGACCTATAATTTCTTAAATTTTGCAAAAATTTGAGGTGTGTTCCTGTTTTCTTTGTGCACAAAATGCAGCTTATTTAATAATGCAATTTTGGAGGCATAAACAGTTTTTTGAGCTAAACTGGCTTTTTTTTCTTAAAAAAATTTGTTGCAGAAGAGAAATCTGGGAACAATGTGATTTTAATTGCTTTGTTGAAACTATACTTGACTTCCTACCTATCCATACATCACCGCCACCACTCCTGGATCATTTAAGCAAGGGTTATTTGCTCAGATGTTCTTTTAAACAAAAACGTTAAAAATTAGTTCCTTTTTAAAATAAGCACTTATTGCATATTTCACAATGCCTCTTGCATAATGCCTATTGCAATAGGCACTTATTGTATGTATGTATATCAGACAGTATTTTAGGTAGTGGGCAAATAATAGCAAACCAAAAGACAAAAATTCTGGTTTTCCTGGAGCTTAAATTCTAGTAGAGGAAAAAAGACAATATGTAAGATAGGTAAACATTTATAATATTTTAGATGGTAGTAAGTGCTAAAGGAGTCACCTTTTAAACTTAAGTAACTTACCATGATATTTGTGTCTCCTTTCATTACTCGGCTACTTACACCTCTTTCCATTTTAATTCTAAAATCTTTTATAAACTTTAGAAACTCTCATCCACTATATTCTCTCTCTAACTTTAAATTTATCTTTTCTTTTTCTTCATTTTACAAGTATTTTTCAAGAATGTCCTTTGAATGACTTGTTTTATTTTCTGTAGTATCAATTAGCAACTTCCAGATTCTAACAGTGATTTCATTTAACTTCATTCTTCTATCATTTTTAAATAATAGAAACTCATTCACTCACTCAAAAATATTTAAATTTATTTGGTTCTAGGTGCTAGAGAATACAAAGATGAAAATACTTTGAGTAATATATGCTTATAGTGGAATGCAAACAAAACATTTTTAAAAGCAATTTCCCTTTTCTGTGATTGTCTAAATCTAATTGTGGGAAGAATTTACACTTCTGTACTGCTGATTTCTTTTTTACAATTTATATGTTGATGTTTTCTGTTTACTTGTCTTTGAACAAAAAGATTTCCACTTAGTCCATGGGTTTGGCACAGCCAGGATGTACAGATTAGACTCAGATCTATACAATAGCAAAGATACTGGCAGGCTACCCAATGCTCATAGAAACTGGAATACATCTTAAAGGGCCAAGTTGTTAGCCTTGGCTGAATGATATTTATTCATTCTTTTGTTCATTTCCTTTGTTTGTTGGTTTATTTGTTCATCCAACCAATTTTTGTAATGGAGTGCAATTTAAAGTACAAGAAGAGCTGCTAGGAGCTCATCAAGTTTATAGTGGTACTTTGAAGCATATGGAACATGAAAACTTTAGGCCGAGAATTTTGCTTGTATGTGTACCTTTAAATATAAACATTTGCTCAGAGGAAATTTGTGGTGCTGGCATAGAAGTAGGAATATCCTGAATCTGTGGCTTAAATAATCTGCTTGATGCAAGAGTTAAGTGCGAAACATGGAGAAGGCTTAGAACTAAGATTCTTAGTCCGAACCCATTAGAAAAAAGATTTGAAAAATTCCTTCCAGAACTAGAATACTGACTTCTCATTTTATAGTGGTATTACATTGAATATGGTTTCTTTTTCAGATTGTTTCATAATTATATTAAGATTCCATACACTGCTGGTTCTTCAAATCCCTAAAGGATAAATTTTCCATTGTATAAGGTATAAAACTCCAAACCATTTTTTGATCATTTTATCATTAAAAATGTCAAAGTGTAATTGAGATTTTTATAGTAGACAAAATAAACGTTGTTGTATGTTTGAAATTAGCATTATATTGAACTTGTTTTATCATAATATATACTTATATATCCGTCCATCCGGCTATTCATTAATTCATCTTACATTTTACAAATATGTCAACACATTTCTCCCTAAATATTCCAGCATCCATTGCATTGGAGTTCAGTCTTTTTTGCACTTTTGAATGTAAAATTTGTATAGAATAAAATGCACAAATATTAAGTGTATGTTTGGTGGATTTTGACAAATTCTGTGTAACTAAAGTTCTTACAAAGATAGAATATTAACATTAGAAAATTCTTTAATGGAATTTTTAGTCAATTCCTCCCTGTATGCTCTCAAAGTCAAAAGTTGTCCTATGTTTATCTGACACAAATTAGTTTTGTTTGTCTTTGAACTCCAAATAAATGAAACCACACAGTACGCACTCTTTTATGTAAGACTTCTCTTACTCAGCACAGTTTTTGATATTCAGCCATGTTGTTTGTTTTAATAGTTTGTACCTTTGTGTTGCTGTGTAACATTCTATTGAATAAATATATTACAGTTGGTTTATTCTTCTATTTACATACATATGGTTGTTTTCAATATTTGGCTACTTTGAATAAATCTGTAATTTTAATCAATATTTTGTTACAGATTTTTACATGTATATCTATGAGCAATATTGATTGGTAACTTTTTTTACTATCTTTGTCAGATATCAGTATTTGGATTATACTGGCCTCCTAAAATAAATTACTAAATGTTCTCTCTTCCTCTAATGTCTGTAAACCTTTGTATAAGTTTTATACTCTTTCTCCTTATATACTTCACAGAATTCACAAATGAAATCATCAAGACATGCAGTTTCTTTGTAGAAAAGCTTTAATAATTGGTATATTTATTAGACATAGGGATATTTAGACTTTCAATTTCCTTTTATGTTAATTTTGGTGGGCTATCTCTCTCTGCCCTCTGCTTCCCCAGGACTTCTCTATTTCATTTAAGTTATCAAACTTATTGGGTAATTGTGTTCAAAGATTGTCTCATTATCCAATGTCTCTAGGACCTGTGGTGATAAGTACACTTTAATTCTGCTTATTGGTTCCTTATCTTTTTTTTGATCGAGCTAGCTAGAGGCTTATTATTATGTTGACTTTTTCAAAGAACTAACTTCTGTCTTTATTAATTTCTTTATTGCTCCCCTGTTTTCTGTTTCATTAATTTCTGCTGTTATCCTGATTATTTCCTTCCTGTCACTTATTTTGTATTTAATTTCCTTCTCTTACTAGCTTCTTAAGGTGGTCTCTAGGTCATTGGTTTTCTAACATAAGTATTTTTTCTTTTCTAACATAAGTATTTTTAAGGTATACATTTTCCTTAAAGTGTTTCCTTAGGTGCATCTTGCACATTTTGATATTATAAATTTTTGTAATTATTCAATTTGACATGGTACCTTATTTCCTCTGTTATTTCTTCTTTGTTGTATAAATTATTTAGAAGTCTATTGTCTAAATTCCAAATATTTGAAGTTTTCCCCTAGATATCTTATTTTTATCTTTCTAATTCTCTTATGATCAGAAAATATCCTTTTACAATTTCAATCCTTTTAAATATATTTTGTGGCTTATTTCATGGTTCAATATATGGCCTATCATCTTGAATGTTTAATTTGTGTTTGATAAAGCATTTATTCTCCATTGGATGAAATGTTTGTAAATATCAATTACCTTGATGTTTAAAGTATTGTTAGATAATCTCTGTATTTACTTAATTTTTTGTTGAATTATTATATAAATTACTAAGAGAGGAGTGTTAAAATCTATAATATTTAAGTATGTTTATTTCTGCTTCCTGTATTTTTAAGTTCTGTAATTAGAATTATACACATTAGGGACTGTTTTGGCTCCCAAATGATTTCAATTTTTATCATTATGAAATTTCCCTCTTTATTTCTGGTAGTACTTTTTGTCTTGAAGTTATTTTATCTTATATTCGTGTAGCCACTCTGGCCTTGTTATGCTTACTCTTCCTTTGGCATATCTTTTCCATCACTCGCTTTTAATCTAATACATTCAGTGTATTAAATGTATCTTTATATTTAATATGTAAAGTATTTAAATGTATTGATTCATTTAAATTGAGCTTCTTGAAGACAGCAAATACACAACTCTCAATTTTTATACATTTTGATAATCTCTGACTTTTAATTGGAGAGTTTAGTCATTTATATTTAATATGATTGTTAATAGGATTGGGTTTAGTTCCCTTATTTTATGATTTTTTTTGTTTGTCCCATATATTTTTTGTTTCTCTGGCCTTACAATTTTGTATTCCTTTGGATTTTAAAATATTTTTAAAATTACATTTTATCTATTGGCATTTTATATATATTCCTTGGAATTTTTTAGTGGTTGCGGTATAGACTAAACTACAAGTCTTTACTTTTTCCCAGTAAACTTAATCTTGTGCCATTTCACATAAAATTCAGATAATTTTCAACTGTAAGATCCATATACTTGACTGTATGTATGGGACTTTTTATTGTTCTCCACCCCTCACATTTTTCCTGTCATGGATTTATGCTTTGCTCATACATACATTATGAACCACATAAGACAAGGTTATGATTTTTGCTTTAAATATTCATGAAAGTATCTTTTTAAAAAGAGAAAATTAAAGTAGTAATTTAGATGTTTTTGCCATTTTCAATGTTCTTAGTTCCTTCTGAGGATATGAGAAAGAAGGATATTATTTCTCTTCAGTTTCAGAGCTTCCCTTGGCAATTCTTTTAATTTATGTCTGCTGGCAGCAGATTGTCTTAAAGTTTTTTTGTTTGTTTGTTTGTTTGTTTTTTACCTTAAAATGTATTACTTCCACATTCTGGAAGAATATTAGTGCTGAATATAAAACTCTTGGTTTACATTTTTGTTTGATTTTTTTGCTTTCACCAGCTTAATAATACTTTTCCTGCTGTTGTCCATGCTCCAAGGTTTCTAATAAGTAAACAGTAAAATAGTGATGTATATAATGTTTAATTTTTCTTTGCTTGCTTTGAAACATTTTCTCTTTTCTTTTGGTTTTGTATATTTTTTCTACTATACCTAGGTATCATTTTCTTCATATTTTTCCTGTTTGTAGATTGCTGAGTTTCTTAAATCTTTAAATTTATGTCTTTTACCAAATTTTGAAAAAATTAGCCATTATTTCTTCAAAATTGATTCTTCTCTCCTGTCTTTCTTCTGACACTCAAATTACATATACAAATAGATCATTTAATATTATTTCATAGGCCAATAAAGCTTTCTGTATTTTTTTCTATTTCTTACATAAATTGAATAATTCCTATTGATTTATCTTCAAGTTTACTGGATGTTTCATCTGCCTTTTCTTTTCTTCTGCTAAATGCATACACTGCATATTACATGTCAGACATTTACAAGTCAGATATTTTAAGTTCTATAACTTTCTTTTTTTGGTGTTGCATATATTTCTCTGCTGAGGTTTCCTATCTATTCATTCATTGCAACTATCTTTGTACTTACAGCTTTAAACCTGAGTAGAGATATGCTAACTGCTTTAAAATCCCTATATGCTAATTCCATACCTAAATCATTTTGAGGTTGGTCAATGTTGGTTATCTTGTCTAAAGAATTAGTCACGTATTCCTGTTTCTTTTTAGGTTGTGCCTGTGTAGATTCTAGACATTGGGATTGCCATGTTAAAAAGGCTGTACTTTTTTGTTCCTTTGAAGAGTACTGATGTTTTCTCTCTTTAAAAAAACTTTTATTTTACACTTGAGGGTACATGTGCAGGTTCGTTATATAGGTATTGTGTGTCATGAGGATTTGGTGTACAGATTATTTTGTCACCAAGGTAATAAGCATAGTACTCAATAGGTATGTTTTTGTCTGATCTTCTCCCTCCCTTCACCCCCAACTCTTAAGTAAGTTCTGGTGTATCTTGTTCCTTTCTTTGTGTCCATGTATTCTCATTGGTAAGCTTCTACTTATAAGTGAGAACATGCAATATTTGGTTTTTTGTTCCTGCATTTTGCTTAGGATAATGGCTTCCAGCTCCATTCATGTTGCTGCAAATAACATAATCTTATTCTTTTTTATAGCTACCTAGCATTCCATGGTGTATATGTAGCACATTTTCTTTCTCCAGTTTACTCTTAATGGGTATTTGGGTTGATTCCATGTCTTTCCTGTTATCAGTAGTGTTGCAATGAACATATTCATGGTATAAGGATTTATATTCCTTGGAGTATATGCCCAATAATGGGATTTCTGGGTCAAATGATAATTCAGTTTTAAATTCTTTGAGGAATCACCACACACTAATTCCTCATGAGAAATTAGTTCACACACAATAAGTGAATTAGTTTTTTACACTACTATCAGTGTTCTCTTTTCTCTACAACCTCTCCAGCATCAGTTTTTTGTTTTTTTGTTTTTTGTTTTTACTTTTTAGTAATAGCCATTCTGACAGGTGTTAGATGATATCTCATTGTAGTTTTGATTTTCATTTCTCTAATGATTAGTGATGTTGAGCATTTTTTCATATGCTGCTTGGCCACATGTATGTTCTCTTTTGAAAAGTCTGTTCATGTTCTTTGCCCAGCTTTTAGTAAGATTGCTAGTTTTTTGCTTGTAACTTTAAGTTCTTATAGATTCTTGATATTAGACCTTTGTTGGTCACTATATGCAAAAGTATTGGCATATGGTGCAAATAATTTCTCTCATTCTATAGGTTGTTTATTTTGTTGATAGTTACTTTTGCTGTGCAGAAGTTCTTTAGTTTAATTAGGTCCCATTTGTAAGTTTTTGTTTTTGTTGCAGTTGCTTTTGGCATCTTCATCATGAAATCTTTGCCAGGTCCTAGTTCCAGAATGTTTTTTCCTAAGTTACCTTCCAGATTTTTTACAGATTTAGGTTTTACATTTAAGTCTTTAATTCATCTTGAGTTGATTTTTGTGTCTAGTATGAGAAAGGATTCCAGAGTGAATCTTCTGTGTATAAGTATCCAGTTATCCTAGCACCATTGGTTGAACGAAAGTCTTTTACCAATTGGTTGTTTTGGTCAGCTTTGTTGAAGATCAGGTGGTTGTAAATATGTGGCATTATTTCTGGGTTCTACATTCTATTTCATTGATCTATGTGTCTGCTTTTGTACCAGTAGCATGCTGTTTGGGTTACTGTAACCTTGTATAAAGTTGGGTAATGTGATGCCTCTGGCCTTGTTCTTTTGGCTTAGGATTTATTTGGCTATTTAGGATCTTTTTTGGTTCTGTATCAATTTTAGTATAGTTTTTTTTTCTAATTCTGTGAAAAACGAAGTTTTCTAATTTCTGTGAAAAATGATAGGAATAGCATTGAATCTATAAATTACTTTGAATAGTAACAATATTGATTCTTACTATTCTTCCTCTTATGTGTTATCTCTGAATTTTTTGAGCAGTGTTTTTGTAATTCTCATGGTAGAGATCATTCACCTCTCTGGTTAGCTGTATTCCTAGGTATTTTATTGCTTTTGTGGCAGTTGTCAATGGGATTGCATTCCTGATCTAGCTCTTGGCTTGTATTTTCTTGGTGTATAGGAATGCTACTTTTTTATGTTGATTAATTCTGTATCCTCAAACTTTGCTGAAGTTGTTTATCAGATTAAAGAGCTTTGGGGAAGAGATTATAGGTCTTTCTAGATATCTAATCATGGCATCTACAAACAGGAATAGTTTGACTTCCTCTCTTCCTATTTGGATGCCTTTTATTTCTTTCTCCTGAGTGATTGCTTTTGCCAGGACTTCCAGTATTATGTTGAACAGGAGTAGTGACAGTGGGCATTCCTGGTTTTCAAGGGGAATGTGATATGGTTTGCCTGTGTCCTCAAATATGATCTTGAATTGTAGTTCACATAATCTACATTCCCCACATAATCTACATTATGTGAACTACACATAATGGGAATGACCCGGTGGGAGGTAATGAGTCATGGGGGCAGTTATCTCCATGCTATTCTTATGATATTGAGTTCTCATGAGAGCTGATGGTTTTGTAAGGGGCTTTTCCCCCACCTTCACTCTGCACTTCTTGCTGCTGCCATATGAAGAAGCACGTTTCCTCCCATTTCTGCCATGATTGTAAGTTTCCTAAGGCCTCGCCAGCCACTCTGAGCTGTGAGTCAATTAAACCTCTTTCCATCATAAATTACCAAGTCTTGGGTATGTCTTTATTAGTAGTGTGAGAACAGACTAATATAGAATGCTTTTAGCTTTTATCCTTTCAGTGTGATATTGATTTTCTCTTTTTTTTTAATTAGTCTAGGTAGCAGTCTATCTTTTAAATTTTTTCAACAAACTCCTGGATTCTTTGATCATTTATATGCATTTTTGCATTTTAATTTGAGCTCTTATTTTGGTTATTTCTTTTCTGCTAGTTTGGGGTTGGTTTCCTCTTGCTTGTCTCATTTCTCTAATTGTGATGTGGGCTTTTAGTGCTATAAACTTCCCTCTTAACTCTGCCGTAGTTGTGCCCCAGAGATTTTGGTATGGTGTATCTTTGTTTTCATTAGTATCAATGAATTTCTTGATTTCAGCCTTAATATTGTTATTCACCCAAAAGTCATTCAGGAGCAGATTGTTTAATTTCCATATAATTGTATGGTTTTGAGTGATTTTCTTAGTTTTGATTTCTATTTTCATTTCACTATGGTCCAAGAGTGTGACTAGTATGATTTAGGTTTTATTGAATTTGCTGAGATTGTTTTGAATTTGTTGAAATTGTCTAATTGTGTGGTTGATTTTAGAGTATGTGCCATGCAGCAATAAGAATATATATTCTGTGGTTATTGAGTAAAGAATTCTGTAGGTGTCTACTAGGTTCATTTGGTCAAGTGTCAAGTTCAGGTCCCAAATATCTTTTTAATATTTTGCCTTGATGACCTGTCTAATACTGTCAGTAGAGTATTAAAGTCTCCCACTATTATTGTGTGGGATTCTAACTCTCTTCATAGGATTCTAAGAACTTGCTTTATGAATCTTGGTACTCCTGTGTTGGGTGGATATATGTTTAGGACAGTTAGTCTTGTCAAATTGAACCCTTTACCATTATGGAATGCCCTTCTTTGATCTTTGTTGGTTTAAAGTCTGTTTTGTCTGAAAATAGAATTGAAATCCTTGTTATTTTCCGATTTCCATTTGCTTGGTAAATTGTTCTCCATCCCTTTATTTTGAGCCTATAGATGTCATTGCATATTAAATGGGGTTCTTGAAGACAGCATACCGCTGGGTCATGGTTCTTCAGCATGCCACTCTGTGCCTTTTAATTGGGGCATTTAGCCTGTTTACATTCGAGGTTATTAATATGTGTAGATTTGATCATGTCATTATATTTTTAGCTGGTTACTATGCAGAATTGTTTGTATGGTTACTTTATAGGATCAGTGGTCTGGATATATAGTGTTTTGTTAAGTACACTTAAGTAACAGTTTTTCCTTTCCATATTTAACATTCCTTTCAGGAGCTCTTATAAGGCATGCCTGGTGGTAACAAATTCCCTAAGCCTTTGATTGAAAAGGAACTTATTTCTCTTTCACTTATGAATCTGACTCTGACTAGATACAAAATTCTTGGTTGGAAATCCTGAATATAGGCCCCCAATCTCTTCTAGATTGTAGGGTTTTTACTGAAAGATCTGCCATTAGCCTAATGGCATTCCTTTGTAGGTGATCTGCCCTTTCTCTCTAGCTTTCTTTAACATTTTCTCTTTCATTTCAACATTGGGGAATTTGATATATATGTGTCTTGGGATAGACTTCTTGTGCAGTGTTTCTTGCAGGGGTTCTCTGCATTTCCCAGATTTGAACATTGGCCTCTCTAATGAGGTTGAGGAAGTTTTCATGGATGATATCCTGAAATATGTATTCCAAGTTACTTGCTTTCTCTTTCAGGATGCCAATGAGTTGTATATTTGGTCTGTTTACATAGTCCCATCTTTCTTGGAAGTTGTATGTTCTTTTTTACTATTTTTTCTTATTTTTTTCTGACTGAGTTTTTTCCTAGAGCCAGTCTTCAAGTTCTTAGATTCTATTCCCCAGCTTGGTCTATTCTGTTGTTAATACTTGGGATTGCATTAAGAATTTCTTGCAATGTGTTTTCCAGCTACATTAGGTCAGTTTGCTTCTTTATTATAATGGCTATTTTGTCTATCAGCTCCCATATTGTTTTATGGTAATCCTTAGATTACTTGGATTGGGTTTCAACTTTCTCTTGATTCTTGATGATCTTTATTTCTATCCATATTCTGAATTCTATCTCTGTCATTTCAACCATTACAGTCTGGTTAATAACCCTTGCTTTGGTGTGAGTCCATTCTCATGATGCTATAAGGACATAACCTAAGACTGGGTAATTTATAAAGGAAAGAGGTTTAATTGACTCACAGTTTCACAGTGTTTGGGAAGCCTCAGGAAACTTACACTCATGGCAGAAGAGGAAGCAAACACATTCTTCACAAGGCAGGAGAGAGAAGAATGAGCAAGAGGGGAAAAGCCCCTTATAAAACCATCAGATCTCATGAGAACAGCATGAGATCACTATCATGAGAACAGCATAAGGGTAACTGCTCTCATGATTAAATTACCTTCCACTGGGTCCTTCCTATGGCACTTAAGGATTATGGGAACTACAATACAAGATGGGATTTGGGTGGGGACACAGCCAAATTATATCACTAGGGAACTCCTGCAGTTATTTGGAGGAAAGAACACATTCTGGCTTTTTGAGTTGCCAGAGTTTTTACACTGGCTCTTTCTCATCTGTCTGGACTGTTGTTTTTTTAACTGTGGTATAAACTGAGTACAACCAGTAGATTTCTTTTATGGATGTTTTCAGAGGGCCACACTTTGTGTAGAGTCTTTATTTGTAGCTGAATTCTTGTACTTGGTTTCACATGGGGCTCTTAGCAAAGTATTTTTGAAGTTACATTTTTGGGCTATGATCCAGTAGGTGGCACTTAAGCATAATGGCCAGCAGGTAGGCTCTTGCTCAGCCATGTGGCTCCTCTCCTCATGACTGAACCTGTGCCCCCTCTTGGTGCTCAGAAAGTGTGGGCTTCTCTCCCACTGGAGTGCTAGCTGCAGATCATGGCTTGGCATTCCCAGGTTGCACAATACAGCTGTGAGCTGAACTCAAGCTTTCCCCAGCTTGAAGGCAGCAGGGAAAGGGACCTTAACAGTGGCTGTTGCAGAGGGTCTTTCACTTGTCTGTCGGGACTCTGTTCCAGAGAGATGTGGAAGTGCTATCTATCACCTGAGATGGGGTGGCTGCACTATGGGCCCAAGCAGTGGGGGCCTAGCCTGGTAACTGGAAGGGCTCAGGTGCATCCCATGGGAGACAGACTGGCCTCTTCTTTTTAGGACAACTGAAGCTTGCTGGAGGTATGGTCAAAGCACTCAAGAGTGTTTGCTCCTTCCCCAGTCTGAGAGCAGCATGGGAAATACCACTGCCCTGGCAGAGGGGCTTTCAGTTGCCTCTGGAGCTCCACCTCAGAGAAACGTGGAGCCACTGCTACTGGAAATGTTCACCCAAGGGGTGTGGCTGCTGCACTGCTAGTGTGAGCTGTGGTCTCCACACGTTAAGGAGCTGAGGGCCCAGGGCTCATAGCGGGGAGAGACTGGTCCTCTCACTGTATGGTAACTGTGGAATGCTGAAAGTGCGAGTGGAGGCACTTTGTTTCTTCCCCAGACCAAGGGCAACAGGAGCAGGACCACTTCTGTGGCAGTGGGAAAGGGGCTGTCAGCTGCCTCTGGGAGCCCCTCTTCTGTGTGCTGTAGATGCCAGTGAAACGACTAGGCCCTGAGTTTCCTCCTCAGAATGAGGACAGTTAGGGTGGTACCGTTGCAGCTATGATGGTGAGGGACTGTGGATTGTCTCTCGGATTTCCTCCTCAGAGAAATGCAGAGCTGCCTCTGACTGAAGTGTTCAGGCAGGGGTTGGGTGGTTGTGCTGGAGTCCCCGCTCAGGAGGCCCCACCCAGTAAGGAGAAGTAGGAATGGGGACCCACGTGGAGAACAGCCCAGCCACTTTTCCACATGGCAGCTGCACTGTGCCAGGGATCCACGCCAGTCCCTAATCACCGCACAACCTCCGCAGCCTGAGGGCTGCCAGGCAGCAAAGATGGTGGCCTGCCCCTCCCTCTGGGCGTGCTGTCCCAGGGAAGTACGGAGCAGCTACCCACCTAAGAGCCTCCACAGAGGGTGGCTGGAGTCCCAGCTTCGGAAGTCCCGCCAGTGAGACTCAGAATTGAGAACCTGCATAAAAAATAGTCTGGCTGCTTTTCTGCAGAGCTGCTGCACTGTACTGGGGCACTGCACCGTCCCCTAAGCACTGCATGCTCCCCAGAGCCTGAAGGCAACAGCAGCTAGGGTTATGAAGTAGCAAAAATGGCGGCCTGCCCCACCCTCTGGGAGCTCTGACCCATGGAAATGCAGAGCAGCTACCAGTGGAGGGTGGCTGGAGTTTCAGGTTGGGACATCCTGCCCAGTGAGAAGCAGGATTGGGGACCCACATAAAAAACAAGTCTGGCTGCTTTTCTGTGAGGTGGGCTGTGCTGGGGCACTCTCCATAGCCTGAAGCCGACAGGCAAAGCGGCCAGATAGCAAAGATGGCGGCCTGCCTCTCCTGCTGGGAATTCTGTCCAAGGGCGGTGCAGAGCTGCCACGGACCTGAGAGCCCCAGCTGGGGTGCCTGTCGTCTTAGGCAAGCGGGCCTTATTTTGTGAGGTTCAGTGGAGGTGAGGCCTGCAGTCCATCACTGCTCAGCCCCCTGGATTTGCCGTTTTCCTGAGGGCATGTAAGGGAGCCTGACTTACTCCATTGCTGGAGCTGGAGCTGCTAAGTCTGGGGTGCCCAGGGATCCAGTGCTCTGGAGACTACACATGCGCCTTAGTGGCAGCTCTGCCCAGGCACTGATAGAGGCAGGAGACAGCCAAATGCCTAGGCAAATAGGGAAAGGTCCCTGGAGAATCTCTGACCCACCCTGCAAGTCTACACCAGATGCTTGTGCAGATGGAGAACCTGCACAGATGGTTCTGGGCATGGTTCTCATGCACATTGTGGGCGGGGGTATGGGATAGAGCCACTAGGAACTCGTACCTTGTGTGGGGGGAGGAGCCTGGCCTCTTCAACTCCTCTGTGATGGCCTGGCATTCAATTTTTTGTGAGATGGAAACCTGGATGCAGGATCCCTCTCTTTGTGGAGAGCTTTCCTTTCACTGAATAAATTCCACTTTCCTTACTCTTCAATGTGTCCGTGAGACAAGAACTCGGAGTTAGCTGAACTAAGGAGCAAAAAATCCTGCATGAGCCCACATAGGGCTTCCTATCAGTCTGAAGGCCCTCGTGGGGTGAGTTCAGGAGGGGATCTCCTGAGCCCAGGGCTGCAAAGGTCTGTGTCAGGGACAGGAGTCGCCAGGGACTCTCACTCACTGATTCCCTGTAGAGGCAGAGCCTCCCCTGGTTCTGTGCCACTCCTCCTGGGCAGTTGTCCAATCTCATTCCTCTCCATTCTCCACCAGTGGAGCTGATTCCTTGATTAATCCCAAGGTGCCCATCTGGATATTTCAGTTGAAGATCTATTATTTACACATCTTTTTTTTTCTCTGTGAGAGCGACACGCAATAGCTGCTTTGAGTCAACCAACTTGAAGCCCTGATATTTTCATTTTAACAGGCAATTAAATTGATTGTACTGAAATTATAAATGCTGTTTCTTGAGCAGCAGCTCAAATATCAGTTAAGGGTTCTTTTTCTTTATTTTGTGTGTTTATTTGTTTTAACCTTTATATGTGCTGTTTTGTGTTTCACTCAGGCACGTGTGGTTCAGGACTCAGCTGAAAATTTAAGCTGAGTCTATCACAGAACTTAGTGCCTCTCTACCTTGCTGTCTCTCTCATTTTTGATATTCCCCCCTTACTCTTCAACAGCTATGGTATTCCTGAACTTAACCCTCTGGATCTTCAGAGCAGAGAAAGTGTGAATTTCCTTTATTCAACTTCAGCTTTTCCTCAGGCTAGAATTCCTAAAACAGAAAATTCAACGCATGTAAGACACTTTTTCCAAGTTGATGGTCCAGTCCACTGTCTTATTTTATTCACATTTTTTGAAGTTGTTCATTTTTGTAGTTGTCTACAGTTGTCGTTGATGTATTTAAGAATGTCAATCGAATAGGAGCTTGATCAGCCTTTTAGGAAACAGTACTCACTTCAAGCTATCTTGAGCTTATATGCCATCAATCTTAAAAAATGATGAGCTGGGCATGGCCCTGAAGTCCCAACTACTTGGAAGGCTGAGGCAGGAGAATTGCTTGAGTTCAGGAATTTGAGGCTTGTACAGTGCACTATGACCATGCCTGTGAATAGCCATTGTACTTTAGCCTGGGCCACATAGTGAGACCCCTGTCTCTAAAAAATGAAATAAAATGATGGCATGCAATTCAATAATTTTTATGACAGTTTTATTTAGATAAAAGTTACATACCATAAGATTCACCCATTTAAAGAATACAATTCATGTTTTTTTAACTATAGTCACAGTTGCATAATAATCACCATTGTCTAATTTTAGTACATTTTCATCACACACAGAAACTGTGACTATTAGCAGTCATTCACCGTTCGTTTTCCCTGCAGCCCCTAGAAATCACTAAATTGCTTTCTCACCATATGGATTTTCCTATCCTGAATATGTTATAGAAATGGAATCATAGAATATATACTCTTTTGACTGGCTTCTTTTTATTAACATAATGTTTTCAATGTTCATCTATGTTGTACATGTATTAGTAATTCATTCATTTTTATTGTCAGATAACATTCCATTGTACAGATATACCACATTTTGCCTATGTAACAGTAGGTGGACATTTGGGTTTGTTTTCCAGTGTTTTGCTATTATGAATACTGCTATGAACATCCCAGTACAAATATTTATGTGTACACATATTTTCATTTCTCATGGAATATACTTATGTGAGGGATGACTGGGTCATATGTTAAATTTTTGTATAACTTTTTGAGGAATTGTCAAACATTCCAAAGAGGCTTCAGTATTTTACATTCTTAGCAATCTATTAAGGCTTCAGTTTCTTCACATTTTTGGCAACACTTGTTATTATTTGTCTTTTTGATTTTTGTTATCCTAGTGAGTGTGAAGTAGTATCACATTGTGGTTTTGACTTATATTTCTCTGTTGACTAGAAATGTTAACTATCTTTTACTGTGCTTATTGATCATTAATGTATTTTCTTTGGAGAAATGTCTTCTAATCATTTGCCCATTTTTAAATATTGGAATATTTTTTATTTTTATTGTTGAGTTATAAGAATGCTTTGTATATCTTGAACAGAAGTTCTTAGGAGATATAGGACTTGCAAATATTTTCCTCCATTCCATGGGCTGTCTTTTCACTTTATTAGTAGTGTCTTTTGAAAATGAAAGTTTTTAAATTTGAATTATGTCCAATTTATTTTTTTTCTTTTCATACTTGTACTTTGGTGTCATATTTAAGCAGCCATTACCTAATCCAGGGTCAATGAAGAATTATCATTATTGTTTTCTTCTAAAAGTTTTATAGTTTTTGTTCTTATACATTATGATCCATTTTGAATTAATTTCTGAATGGAGTGTGAGATAGGGGCTCGATTCCATTTTATTTTACATGAAAATATCCAGTAGTGCCAGTGCCAATTCTTGAACAGATTTCTTTTTCCCCTTTGAATTGACTTGGAACCCTTGTGAAAAATCAATTTACATAAACGTAGGAGTTTACTTCTGAACTTCCACTTCTATTCTATTGCTCTATCTGTCTCTCCTTATGCCACTACCACACTGTCTTGATTACCATAGATTTGTGGTACGTTTGGAAACTGGGAAGTGTAAGTTCTCCAACTTTGTCCTTTATTTCAAGATCATTTAAGTTATTCTGGGTCCCTTGTATGTCCAAGTAAATTTCAGGGTAAGCATGTTAATGGTTGCAAAAAATAAAGCAGTATTAATTTTAATAATAGTTGCATTGAATTTATAGATTAATTTAGGGAATATGGCCATATTAATATTATTGTCTTCCAATTCACGATCATAAGATGACTTTCTGTTTATTTCAGTTTTCTTTAATTTCTTTCAACATTATTTCATAGTTTGGCCTACAAGTTTTGCATTTCTTTTGTTTTTTTAAGTATTTTATTCTTTTTGATGATATTATAAATGGAATTATTTTCTTAATTTTATTTTCAGATTGTTCATTGCTGATGCATGGGAATACAATTTATTTTTGCAGATTGATCTTTCAGTCTAAAACTGTGTTGAGACACTGGTTAATTCTGATAGTTTTTTTTTTTTCCTGAATTCTTCAGGATTTTTCATATATAAGATGATTTGGTAGTATTCTTTGTGCTGTCTAATTCAGATAACTGTCAACCCTGTGTATTTTATAGATGTTCTTTACCAAGTTGAGGAAGCTTTTACCAATCCTAGTTTGTTTAATATTTTCATCATGAAAAAATACTGGATTTCATCAAAATCTTTTTAATGTCTGTTTAGATGATCATGTGGTTTATTCTGTATTGATATGGTGCATTTTATTAATTGATTTGGGAATGTTTAGTCAATCTTTGATTTCTGGAATAATTCAAATTGGTTATAGTGGTTAGTCATTTTTAAATATTGTTATATATTGCTAGCATTTATACATTACTACAATTTTATTGAGAATTTTTGTATACTTAGGGAAATTGGTTTGTAGTTTTCTTAGAATGTTCTTGTCTGATTTAGAGATCAAAGTAAAACTAACTTCAAAAATGAGCTAAAATACTCTTTTTCTTTTTTTGGAAGCAGTCATGGGAATTTGTTATTAATTCTTTTTTAAAAGTTCAGTAGAATTGATTAATGTACCCATCTATACTTTTACCTTTTGTTAGGTCAAACTTAAAAAATTATTAATTTGATTTCTTTTTCTGTTATAATTATTCTGATTTTCTATTTCTTTTTGACTCCCATTTAGTAAATTCCATCTTTGGAGGAGTTTTTCCATTTCATCTACAGTATCTAATTTGTTGGCATATAGTTGTGTATAACATTCCCTTATAATCCTCTTTATTTCTGTAATATCAGTAGTAATGTTCCCTCATTCATAACTGATTTTGGTAAGTTGAGTCTTTTCTTTCTTTTCCTGTTAAACCCAATTACAGGTTTGTCAATATTTTTATCTTTTCAAAGATCAACTATTCATTTCATTGTTTTTCTGTATTATTTTTCTATTCTCTATTTCATTTATTTTAGTTCCACTCATTATCATTTTCTTCTGCTGCTTGCTTTGCATTTAGTTTATGCTTCTTTTTATTTTTTTAGGGTGAAAGTTTAGGTTATAGCTTTCAGGTCTTTCTTATTTTTTAATGTAGGCAGTTATTATAACTATGCATTTCCCTCTAAGCATGGACTTAGCTACATCCTGTAAATTTTATTACATGTTTTTATTTTCATTTTCATTTTCATTCATTCATCTTAAAAATATTTTCTTTTTCTTTCTTTTTTTCTTTTCTTTCTTTTTTTTTTTTTTTTTTTTTTTTTTGAGACAGAATCTCGCTCTGTCTCAAAATCTTGCTCTGTAGCCCAGGCTGGTGTGCAGTGGTGTAATCTCAGCTCACTGCAACCTCCACCTCCCGGGTTCAAGCTATTCTTGTTCCTCAGCCTCCTTAATAGCTGGGATTACAGGTGTGCACCACCACACCCAGCTAACTTTTATACTTTTAGTAGAGTTGGGGTCTTGCTATTTTGACCAGACTGGTCTCAAACTCCTGGACTCAAGTGATCTGCCTGCCTTGGCAGGCAGATACTACCTTTTAGTTTATTTTGTTCTTTTAATGGTATTTGATTTAAAATCTTTGTCTTGTAAGTCTAATATGTTGGGTTTTATTTTTTAACCCTACTTTCTGTTGATTGTTTTCTTTCCTGTGTATTAGACACACTTTTCTATTTTTTCATATGTCTTGTAATTTTTATTGAAACCTGCATATTTTAAATAAAATGCATGGCAACTCTGGGAATTAGGTCTCTACCCCTTTCCCAGAGTTTGTTGTTGTTTCTTTTTCTGTTTATCTGTTTCTTTGTTTAGTGACTTTCCTGGATTTATTCTGTAAAGTCTGTGTTCTTTGTTATGCACAGCCACTGAAGTCTTGTCACCACTCAGTTATTTTAGTAGTCAAATAATGATTGCACAGAAATTTCCTGAAATGCCTTGAACAAGTAAGTCTCTCATCCTTTGCAGAGAGACCTTGTGGTGTGGGTTGGGGTATGCTTTCAGTGCTCTAGCAGTTTACAGCTATGCTTTATGTCTCATTTCTTGTTTGCAAAGAGCCTTAGGTGAGCCATGGATAAGTTATTAAAATCTTGTCTTTTCTTGGCATATTCCAGCCCTGCACATGCACCTTTAGATTCCCAGGAACATGTTAGAGATTTTCAAAACTCCTTATGGAGGTCTCATTTTCCTTATTTCCTTTTTATTTTTTGGTCTCTTGATTATCCCAACTGGAGTGGTGACCCTTGGTAGCTACGTTGTTTAGCAATTGCCTCTGATTTTTTTTTTTACAAGTGTCCCGAACACAAATATTTTTCACTCATTGTGCTTCAAGTCAGTTCAAATAAAGACAAACCTTGAGAATGGGATTTTTTCAGTAGCTCCAAGACAGACAGGTCAGATAATAAGAATTCTCTGAGGATGAAGCTTTGGGGGAGCTCAACTTCATTCTCCTCCCTCCAGTGGCTGCTGGACTGCTGTGTTTCACAGGTACCACCATTCCAAACCCACTGATTTTCAGGGATCTTACAGTGCTAGGAGAAAGGAAATAGGAATAGGGCAAGTTAAATTGTCAAAAAGCTGAATGTTCTTACTAAGACTCAGCCAATTTCCTCGAATAAACTTTCCTTGTATTGCAAGCCTTTGGTTAATTTCCAGAGCACTTAAAAAGATGATTTTAACAATTGTTTATCAGTATTCTCATTGATTTTATGAAGGGATGGAGTTTTAAAAGTCTTACTTTGCCAAATTTGCATTCCAATAAATTTAATAATTTAATTTGTAAATATTTGTATTTACTATAGTACTGATAATTTAAGTACCTAATAAAGTGTTTGTAAAAAAATTTTAAACAAATGTGATAATAAATAAATAGAAATAAAACTTCTAATATTCCCTTCTATACCTCAATAGAGCATCTTTCTGGGATATGAGCTTCCCATTTTGAAGACATTTGTCAAATTTCACTTCTGGTGTGACTAATATGTATAATATCAGTATTTTTTAAAGCTTTTAATTTAAGTTTATAAGAAGTATATGTTTAAAACTTCAAACATCAGAGGGTATTCAGGAATTCTCTTTTTTAAGCAAGGGTAGTAATGAACACAATACTCCATATTCCATGGAAACTTTGGCTCTCACAAAGTAGAGCATGAATCTGCAAACTACAGACTGTAAGTCAAATCCAGCCTACTGGGGGCAAAGTCTTGCCAAGGCTTTTTTTTTTTTTAATTGCTATTCAAAGGCAGAGATGAGTAGTTGCTACAGAGACTGTGTGGCCCACAAAGCCTAAAATGTTTACCATCTGGCCCTTTACAAAAAAATGTTTTCTCACGCATGGAATAGAACAAGACTCACAGTTTGTACTGGACTTTAATGGAACAAGACTTACAGTTTTCTCTGGACTTTAGTGCTTCTCAGAACTTGGGATGCAACCAAATTATTAACTGTATTTCAAAATAAGTACAGATTGTTAAGTCCTGCCCCAGGAATCATAACAACAGTGAAATATTTGCTCTCTGATTTTCATTTTGATTTGGTAGATGGTGAGCATTGTTAGGAGACTAGTGGTAGGAAGCCAAGCTAAGCTTCATAAGTGAAGGAGAAATAAAATCATTTGCAGACAACCAAATGCTAAGAGAATTCATTACTGCCAAACTTGCCTTACAAGAGAGTACTAAACATGGAAATGAAAGAACGGTACTATCCATCACAAGAACACACTTGAGTCCATGGACCATTGACATTATAAAACAACTACACGATCAAGTCTATATAACAACCAGCTAACAACATGATGACAGGATTAAATTTGCACATATCAATATTGACCTTGAATGTATATTGTCTAAACATTACACGTAAGAGGCAAAGAGTGGCAAGTCAGATAAAGCAAGACCCAAATGAATGTTGTCACCCACAGGCTCAAAGTAAATGGGTATGGAAAAACCTATCAAACAAATGGAAAACAAAAAAGACCAGGAATTGCTATTCTTATTTCAGACAAAACAGACTTTAAACCAGTAACAATCAAAAAGAACAAAGAAGGGCCTTACATAATGATAAAGGGTTTAATTCAACAAAAAAATTGAAAGACCTAACTATCCTAAATATGTATGCACCCAACACTGGGAGCACCCAGATTCATAAAACATTCTTAGAGACCTATGAGGAGACTTAGCCAGTGGACAATAATTGTGGGAGACTTTAACATCCCCGACTGGCAGTATTAGAGCATGAAGGCAGAGAATGATGAAAGATATTCAGGAAATAAAGTTAATACTTTACCAAGTGGAACTGACAGACACCTATAGGAACACTTCATCCAGCAACACAATATACATTCTTCTTATCTGCACATGGCACATACTCTAAAATCAACCATGCACTGGATAATAAAGTGATTCTCAACAAATTGTTAAAAAGCAAAGTCATACCAACCACACTCCCAGACCATAGCACAATAAAAACAAAAATAAATACTCAGAAAACCTCTAAAACAATACAATTACATGGAAATCAAACAATTTACTCCTGGATGACTTTTAGGTAAACAATGAAATTAAGGCAAAAATCAAGAAGTTCTTTGAAACTAATGAAAATGAAGATACAACATACCAGAATCTCTGGAACACAGCTGAAGCAGTGCTAGGAGGAAAGATTATAGTGCCAAACAGCTACATCGAAAAGTGAGAAAGAGCTCAAATTAATAACCTAACATCAGAACTAGAGGAACTAGAGAAGCAAGAGCAAACCAACTTCAAAGCTAGTGTAAGAAAAAGAAATAACAAAAATCAGAACTAAACTGAATAAAATTGAGACATGAAAAACCCTACAAAAAATCGATAAAAACCAAAAGTTGGTTCTTTGAAAGAATAACTAAAATTAAAAGACCAATAGCTAGACTAATAAAGAAAAAGAGATGATCCAAATAAACACAATCAGAAATGAGAAAGCAGATATTACCACTGACTTCACAGAAATACAAAAATCCCTGAGACAGCTATGAGCACCTCTATGCATACAAACTAGAAAACCTAGAAGAAATGGATAAATTCCTGGAAACATATGACCTCCCAAGATTGAACCAGGAAGAACAGTCCAATAAGGATTTCTGAAATTAAAACTGAACAGACCAATAACGAGTTCTGAAATTGAATCAGCAACAAAATCCCACCAACCAGAAAAAGTTCTGGAAAAGACAAATTTACAGCCAAATTCTACCAGAGATATAAAGAAGAGCTGGTACCAATACTCTTGAAACTATTTCTAAAAACTGAGAAGTAGGGACTACTTTATAACTTATTCTATGAGGCCACCATCACCCTGATACCAAACCTGGCAGAAACACAAGAAAAGAAAATTTCAGGCCGACATCCTTAATGAACATAGATGCAAAAATCCTCAATAAAATGCTAGCTAATATGGTTTGACTCTGTGTCCCCGCCCAAATCTCATCTTGTAGCTCCCATAATTCCCCTGTGTTGTGAGACGGACCCAGTGGGAGATGACTGAGTTGGGGCAGGTCTTTCCCATACTGCTCTCATGATAGTGAATGGGTCTCACGAGATCTGGTGGTTTTAAAAATGGGAGTTTCTCTGCACAAGCTCTCTCTATGCCTGCTGCCATCCATATAAGATGTGACTGGCTTGTCTTGCCTTCCTGCCATAATTGGGAGGCCTCTCCAGCCATGTGGAACTGTAAGTCTAATAAATGTCTTCCTTTTGTAAATTGCCAAGTCTCATATATGTCTTTATCAGCAGCATGAAAATTGACTAATATAGTAAATTGGTACCAATAGAGTGAGGTGCTGCTGAAAGGATACCCCAAAATGTGGAAGCAACTTTGGAACTGGATAACAGGCAGGGGTTGGAACACTCTGAAGGGCTCCGAAGACAGGAAAATGTGGGAATGTTTGGAACTTCCTAGAGACTTGCTGAATGGCTTTGTCCAAAATGCTGACAGTGATATGGACAATGAAGTCCAGATTGAAGTGGGCTCAGATGGAAATAAGGAACTTGTTGGGAACTGGAGCAAAGATGACTCTTGTTACATTTTGGCAGAGATTGGTGGCATATTTCCCCTGCCCTAAATGTGTGGAACTTTGAACTTGAGAAAGATGACTTAGGGTATCTGGTGGAAGAAATTTCTAAGTGACAAAGCATTCAAGATGTGACTTGGGTGTTGTTAAAAGTATTCAGTTTTAAAAGGGAAAGAAGAGCATAAAAGTTTGGAAAATTTGCAGCCTGACAATGGGATAGAAAAGAAAATCCCATTTCTGAGGAGAAATTCAAGCTGGCTGCAGAAATTTGAATAAGTAACAAGGAGCTGAATGCTAATCACCAAGACAATGTCAAAAATGTTTCTAGGGCATGTCAGAGACCTTTGCAGCAGCCCTTCCAACAAGAGGCCCGGAGGCTGAAGAGGAAAAATGGTTTCGTGGGTGGGGCCTCCAGGGTCCCTCTACTATGTGCAGTCTAAGGACTTGGTGCCCTGCATTCCAGCTGCTCCAGCTATGACTAAAAGGAGGCAAGGTACAGCTCACACTGTTGCTTCAGAGGGTGGAAGCCCCAAGCCTTGGCGGCTTCCACGTGGTGTTAGGCCTATGGATGCACAGAAATCAAGAATTGCACCCACATTTCAGAGGATGTATGGAAACATCTGGATGACCAGGCAGAAGTTTGCTGCAGGGGTGGGGTGCTCATGGAGAACTTTTGCTAGCGCAGTGCGGAAGGGAAATGTGGGGTCAGAGCCCTCCAACAGAGTTCCTACTGGGGTACCACCTAGTGGAGCTGTGAGAAGAGGGTCACTGTCTTCCAGACCCCAGAATAATAGCTCCACCAACAGCTTGCACCATGCACCTGGAAAAGCCACAAACACTTAGTGTCAGCCCATGAAAGCAGCCAGGAGGGGCACCATACCCTGCAAAGCCCCAGGGGCAGAGTTGCCCAAGGTCATGATGCAAAGTCACACCTCCTGCATCAGTGTGACCTAGATGTGAGACATGGAGTCAAAGGACATAATTTTGGAGCTTTAAAATTTGACTACCCTGCTGGATTTTGGTCTTGAATGGGGCCTATAGCCCCTTTGTTTTGGCCAATTTCTCCCATTTGGAATGGCTGTATTTACCTAATTCTGTTTCCCCATTGTATCTAGGAAGTAACTCACTTGCTTTTGACTTTATAGGCTCATAGGGAGAAGGAATTGCCTTGACTCAGATGAGACTTTGGACTGTGGACTTTTGAGTTACTGCTGAAATGAGTTGAGACTTGGGGGACCATTGGGAAGGCATAATTGGTTTTGAAATGTGAAGATATGAGATTTAGGAGGGGCCAGGGGTAGAATAATATGGTTTGGCTCTGTGTTCCCACTCAAATATCATCTTGTAGCCCCCATAATTCCCAGGTGTTGTGGGAGGGACCTGGTGAGAGATGACTGAATCATGGGGCAGATCTTTCCCATGCTGTTCTCATAATAGTGAATGGGTCTCCTGAGATCTGATGGTTTTGAAAACAGGAGATTCCCTGCACAAGCTCTCTCTTTGCCTGCTGCCATCCACATAAGACATGACTTGCTCCTCATTGCCTTCTGCCATGATTGTGAGGCCTCTCTAGCCACCTGGAACCATAAATCCAATAAACGCTTTTTCCTGTATAAATTACCCAGTGTCAGGTATTTCTTTATCAGCAGCATGAAAATGGACTAATACACTAGCAAACTAAATCCAGTAGCACATCAAGAAGATAATTCATCACTATCAAGTAGGCTTTACCCTGAGATTCAAATTTGGTTTAACATACACAAATTTAGCATACACAAATCAATACTATGATTCATGACACATACACACACACACACACACACACACACACACACACCCCAAACAAAACAAAACAAAACAAAAACCAAAAACACATGATCCCCCCATAGATACAGAAAGGCTTTTGATAAAATTTAACATTCCTTCATGTCAAAAGCCTTCAACAAACTAGACATAAAAGGAATATATCTCAAAATAATAAGTCATCTAAGACAAACCCACAGCCAACATTATACTGAATGGGCAAATCTGAAAGCATTCTCTCTGAGAACCAGAACAGGGTTAGGATGCCCACTTTTACCACTCCTATTCAATATAAGTACTGGAAGTCCTAACCAGAGCAATGAGGCAAGAGAAAGAAATAAAAGTTATCCAAATAAAAAGAGAGAAAGTAAAACTATCTCTCTCTGTAGATGATACGATTCTATACTTAGAAAACCCCATGTTCTCTGCCCAAAGGCTCCTAGATCTGATAAACAATTTCAGCAAAGTTTCAGAATGCAAAATCAATGTACAAAAATTAGTAACCTTTCTATACACCCATAATATCCAAGTTGAGAGCCAAATCAAGAATTCAATCCCATTTATGATGGCCATAAAAAGAATAAAATACCTGGGAATACAGTTAACCAGGTAGGTGAATAATTTTGACAATGAGAATGATAAAGCATTGCTGAAAGAAATCACTGGTGATGAAAACAAATGGAAAAACATTCCATAGTCATGGATAGGAAGAATCAATGTTGTTAAAGTTGTTAAAATGGCCCCACGGCCCAAAGCAATTTAATGCTATTCATATCAAACTACCAACTTCATTTTTCACAGAATTAGAAAAAAACAATTCTAAAATTCATATGGAACCAAAAAAGATTTTGAATAGTCAAAGCCATGCTAAGCCAAAATAACAAAGCCATAGGTATCATGCTACCCAACTTCAATCTGTACTACAAGTGTAAAATAACAAAAACAGCAGGATACTAGTGCAAAAATACACACATAAACCAATGGAACAGAATAGAGAGCCCAAAATAAAGCCACACATCTACAACCATCTGACCTTTGACAAAGCTGACAATAAGAATCAATGTGGAAAGGCTTGCCTATTTAATAAATGGCACTGGGATAACTGGCTGGCCACTTGCAGAAGATTCAAACTGGACCCCTTCCTTTGACCATATACAAAAATCAACTGAAGGTTGATTACACGTTTAAAGGTAAAACCTAAAACTATAAAAACCCTAGAAGAAAACCTAGGAAATACCATTCTGGAATTTGGAAATGATTTCATGAATAAGGCTCTAGAAGAAATTGCCACAAAAACAAAAACTGACAAGTGAGACTGATAAAGTTTAGATATTTGTTCCTGCCCAAATCTCATGTTGAAATGTAATCCCCAACGCTGGAGATGGGGCCTGGTAGGAGGTGTTTGGATCATGGGTCAGACCCCACCATGAATGTCTTGGGCTACCCCCCCTTAATGATAAGTGAGCTCTCCTTCTAAGTTTACATGAGATCTGGTCATTTAAAAGTGTGTGGCACCTCCCCTTCCCCACCCTCTGTTTCTCTCTTGCTCCTGCTTTTGCCTTGTGAAGTGTTTTCTTCCTCTTTGCTTTCTGCCACGAGTAAAAGCTACTTGAGACCTCCCTAGTAGCAGATGCTGGTGCAATGCTTCCTGTACAGACTGCAGAACTGTGCCAACTAAGCCTCTTTTCTTAGAAATAACTCAGTATCCTATATTTCTTCATAGCAATGCAAGAGCAGCCTAATACAGAAAATTAATACAGAAAATTAATACAGAGAAGTGGGACATTGCTTTAAAGATACCTGAAAATGTTGACACGGCTTTAGAACTAGGTAATAGGCAGAGGCAGGGAGAATTTGCAGGGTTCAGAAGGAGACAGAAAGATGAGAGAAAATTTTGAACTTCTTAGAGATTGACTAAATGATTGTGACTAAAACGTTAATAGTAATATGGACATTGAAGTCCAGACTGCTGAGGACTCAGGTAGAAATGCGGAACTTACTGGGAACTGGTGCAAAGGGCACACATGTTATGCCTTAGCAAAGAACGTGGCTGTGTTATGTCCATGACCTAGAAATCTATGGAAGTTTAAACTTGAGAACAATGGTTTAGTATACCTGGTGGAGGAAATTTCTTTCCCTTTTTTTTTGAGATAGAGTCTCACTTTATCACCAGGCTGGAGTGCAGTGGTGCAATCTCCGCTTACTGCAACCTTTACCTTCCGGTTCAAGTGATTCTCTTGCCTCAGCCTCCTGAGTAGCTGGGACTACATGCACATGCACATGCCACCACACCCGGCTAATTTTTTTAGTAGAGGCAGGGTTTCACCATGTTGACCGGGATGGTCTTGATCTCTTGACCTTGTGATCTGCCTGCCTTGGCTTCCCAAAGAGCTGAAATTACAAGTGTGAGTCACTGCACCCAGCCTGGTGGAGGAAATTTCTAAGCAGCAAAATGTTCAAGATGTGGTATGGCTGCTTTTAACAACCTACATTCAGATATGGGTGAAAAAAATGACTTAAAGTTGGAACTTATATTTAAAGGGGAAACAGAGTGTAAAAGTTTGGAAAATTTGCAGCCTGGCCATGTGACAGAGAAAGAAAAAGCTTTTTTAGATGAGGAAATCAAGCAGGATGTGGAGCAACCACTTCCTAGAAAAATCTGCATAACTAAAAGAGAGCTGAGTAATATCCAGAATCTACAAAGAACTAAAACAAATTTACAGGAAAAAACAACCAACCTCATCAAAAAGTGAGCAAAGTGTATGAACAGACACTTCTCAAAAGGAGACATTTATGCAGTCAACAAACCTGAAAAAAAGTTCATCATCACTGGTCATTAGAGAAATGCAAATTAAAACCATATTGAGATACCATCTCATGCCAGTTAGAATGGCAATCATTAAAAAGTAAGGAAACAACAGATGCTGGAGAGGATGTGGAGAAATAGGAACGCTTTTACGCTGTTGGTAGGAGTGTAAGTTGCTTCAGCTATTGTGGAAGACAGTGTGGTGATTCCCCAAGGATCTAGAACTAGAAACACAATTTAACCTGGCAATCCCATTACTAGGCATATACCCAAAGAATTATAAGTTGTTCTGTTATAAAGACACATGCACACATATGTTTATTGCAGCACTGTTCACAATAGCAAAGACTTGGAACCAACCCAAATGTCCATCAATGATAGACGGGATAAAGAAAATGTGGCACATATACACCATGGAATACTATACAGCCATAAAAAAGGACAAGTTCATGTCCTTTGCAGGGCCATGGATGAAGCTGGAAACCATCATTCTCAGCAAACTAACACAAGAACAGAAAACCAAACACTGCATGTTCTCACTCATAAGTGGGCGTTGAACAATGAGAACACATGGACACAGGGAGGGGAACATCACACACCAGGGCCTGTTGGGGGGCAGGGAGTTAGGGGAAGGATATCATTAGGAGTAATACGTAATGTAGATGACGGGGTGATGGATGCAGCCAACTACCATGGCACCTGTATACCTATGTAACAAACCTGTATGTTCTGCACACATACCTCAAAACTTAAAGCAAAATAAAAATAAATAAAAATTTAAAGAAAAGAGAGAGCCAAGTATTGATAGCAAAAATAATGGGAAACTTTCACTGCAATGCCTCCCATCACAGGCCCAGCAACCTAGGAGGGAAGAATAGTCTCTTGAGCCAGACCCAGGACACCACTGACCCGGGCAGCCTTGCGACACTGCTTCCTGCATCCTCGTTGCTCCAGTTTGAGCATTGACACAAAGGGCCCCAGATGCTGTTTGTGCCACCACTCCAGAGAGCTCAAGCTGCCATAAACCTTTGTATCTTCCATGTGGTATGAAGCCTGCAGGTGCACAGCTGTGCAAGAGTGAATAAGGTTTGGGATCCTCTGCCTAGATTTCAGAGGATGTATGGAAAAGCCTGAATTCCCAGGCAGAAGTCTGCTACAGGCGTGGAGCCCCCACAGAGAACCTCTACTAGGACACTGCCAAGTAGAAATGTGAGGTTGGAGCCCTTACAGGGGACTGCCTACTGGAGCTGTAGGAAAGCAGGTACCATCCAGCAGACCACAGAATGGTAGATCCTCTTGCAGTTTGCACAGAGCCCCTGAAAAAGCTACAGGTGCTCAATAACTCCTTAAAGCAGCTGTAGGCGCTGTACCCAGCAAAGCCACCAGGGTGGAGCTGTCCATGGCATTGGGAGCTTAGCCCTTGCACTGGTATGCCCTGGATGTGGGACATGGAGTCAAGGGAAATTATTTTGGAGCCTTACAGTTTAATGGCTGTCCTACTGGGTTTCAGACTTGCATGGGGCCTATATCTCCTTTCTTTTGTCCAATTTCTCCCTTTTGTAACTAAGACTGTTTACCCACTGCCTGTACCCCCATTGTATCTTGGAAGCAAATAATTCATTTTGCCTTTATAGGCTCATAGGTGGAAGGAACTCATTTCCAGATAAGACTTTGGATTTGGGACTTGGAACTTTTGAGTTAATGCTGGAATATGTTCAGACTTTGCAAGGACTATTAAGAAGAGGTTATTGTATTTTGAAATGTGAGAATAATCTGAGATTTGGGAGAGTCCAGGAGCAGAATAATGTAGTTTGGATATTTGTCCCTTCCCAAATCTCTTGTTGAAGTATAATCCCCATTGTTGGTGATGAGCCCTGGTGGGAGGTGTCTGGATCATGGGGCCATCCCTCATGAATGGTTTTGGCTATTCCCTTGGTGATAACTCCTCTTTCCCACCCTCTCTCTTGCTCCTATTTTCACCATGTGAAGCACCTGCTCCTGCTTCACCTTCTGCCATGAGTAAAAGCTTTTTGAGGCCTCCCTAGAAGCAGATGCTGGTCCAGTGCTTCCTGTACAGCCAGCAGTACCGTGAACCAATTAAACGTCTTTTCGTATAAATTACCCAGTGTCAGGCATTTATTTATAACAATGCAAGAATGGCCTAATACAAGGACCTTATTAAACCAAAGAGCTTCTGCACAGCAAAAGAAAATACCAACAGAGTGAACAGACAACTGGCAGAAAGGGAGAAAATATCTGCACCCTATGCATCCAAAAAAGGTCTAATATCTAGAATCTATAAGGAACTTAAACAAAATTAATAAGCAGAAAATAAACAACCCCATTAAAAATTTGGCAAAGGGCATGAACAGACACTTCTCAAAGGAAGACATATATATACAGCCAGCAAGCATATGAAAAAAATGCTCAACATCACTGATTATTAGAGAAATGCAAACCAAAACCACAATGAGATCCAGTTTCATACCTGTCAGAATGGGTATTATTATAAAGTAAAAATCTACAGATGCTGGTGAGGTTGTGGAGAAAAGGGAAAGCCCATACACCACTGGTGGTAACGTAATTAGTTCAGCCACAATTGAAAGTTTGGAGATTTCTCAAAGAACTTAGATCTACCATTTGACCCAGCAATCCCATTACTGGGTATATTCCCAAAGAAATATAAATTGTTCTACAAAGACACATGAGGCACACATATGTTCATTGCAGCACTATTCACAATAGTAAAGACATTGAATCAATGTAAATGCCTATCAGCAGTGGACTGAACAAGGAAACGTAGTTCATATAAACCATGGAATGCTATGTAACCATAAAAAAGAATGAAATTCTGTCCTTTGCAGCAACATCAATGGAGCTGGAGGCATTATCCTAAGCAAATTAATGCAGGAACAGAAAACCAAATACTGCAAGTTCTCACTTACATATGGGAACTAAACATTGAGTACACATGGACACAAAGAAGGAAATAATAGATACTGGAGCCTACCTCCTAGTGGGTGGAGAATGGGAGGAGGGTGAGGATCAAAAAAAGACTTATCAAGCACTATGCTCATTACCTGGATATGAAATAATTTGTACATGTAATACCCATAACACATAATTACCCGTATAACAAACCTGCATGTATACCTCCTTGAACATAAAATAAAAGTTGGAAGCCAAACAAACAATCCTTTGTAGTTTCCTTATGTCCTACCCACACTCTTATAAATAATTGCTGTATTTAACTCTCTTAAATGATATTAATTTGAGTGTTCCTTCCCTTCAGCTGGAAATCTAATACCTGAAGTCTTTCTACTCTTCTTAGCCATAAACTTTTAGTCCTTTCTTTCTCCATATTAAACCTTTAGTCCTCAAATACTATCTTTCTCTCTCTGCTTTGTGCTATCCTGAAATTTAATAATTATACTTTTTAAATTTTTTAACCAAGTTATTCATATAATTGTAAACAGTTTAGGGATAAGAATAATACCTGTAGAAAGTTACTACAACACATTATCCCTCTCTCCTGATTGAGTGGATTTATTTATAACATACATTCGTATAATTCCACCAGTTACTAATTTACTGAGAAAGTTTTCAATCCTTATGCCTGCATTTTGGTCATTCTTTAATTTCCATGCCCTCTGATTCCTCCAAAGGCCTTAATCATAGGAAGTGCAAGATTTCAGTGCTTACACATATTTAGCCTCTCTCTATCCCTCAATCTTCAGCTTCTGCCAGGTAGCAGACAGAAATTCAGATATGCTTGCCAAATGGCAGTCTGATGGAAGATTTCAGCTTTTTCTATCTTGGCCTCCTTTTGAAGCATCATGTAGGAAGGCTCTGTGTTGATGCTCTCATGATACTTGCCGTTTTACACCTGATCACACCTGCTGACATTAAGGAGCATCAGCATACTAACAACAGACCTTTCTTAATTTTCCTCTGTAGCCAGACTGCATCACACTGAGCACTGTGAGCTAGAGAATTAAGATCAATCTGAGGTATCGGGTGAAGTTAGTCCATTTGACATGACACCATAATATATTTTATTTAAACTATATAATATGTTTGTAAAGGTCTCTGTATCCTGATTATGGATAAGCCTAAACAAAGACAGATTTTTCAAAATTCTCTGTAAGTAATTGGCTCATAATTGCTTTTATGGAATTTCTCATCGGTAATCTGTCATTAAATCTTCTTCAGAGAGTCTAATATAAATGATCAAAAATAAATTGCTGTTATTATTTTGTGTTTATGAGGATACTGCTCTTATTTGTACAAGTATTTTCAGTCCCTAAATATATTTTCATGAATCAAAGTCAACTTTAGAGTACTATCTCTTTATGAGATAGACATTGACAGTAGGAAGGAGAAAAAAAAATATGTAGAGAGATTTCAAATTTCAATTTGGGTCTTAACTTCTTGGATTCTATACAGAAGAACTAGGAAACATGTGCAAACTCATTTCATTTTTGTGTTTCCTTCAAGGATTGGGAGCATATTGGTTAATTAATGAAGAAACAGGTCAATAGGGGAACACAGGATAAAAGGGCTAAATCATTATTACTAACTAGTGATTCTTCTATCCTTACTTACTAATGATGTGACTATTTCAAAATTGAAAAGTGCATCATTTAACATCTTTTTTTCTTGTTTTTCCTTGAATAATAATAATGCTAATAGTAATAGTAAATATTTAATACACACTTACTGTGGTTGGCCCAAAGTCTGGAAACATAATCAAATGTGCACTAAAATGGTTATTAGGTTATTAGTATTACGTTACAATATATGATTTGTTCAGAAGCCTTACCTGATACTTTCAGTGCCTTGCCTCTCATCAGGCTAGAAAGGATCATCCTCAGATAAGCTTCATAGAACTTGCATCTTATATGGTTGAAAGGCAAGCGTTTTGGGAATCACTGGGACAGTTCTGCAAGGCACCTCCAATTCCTTGGGTGTTTGACAAGATGATCTCTTTCGTTGGTTAGGACCGTTGACTGTGACTATTTCCTCTACCTTGTTGGAAATACATAATTGTTCACAGAAGAGTTTGTCTAACACACTAATATCTTGAATTTTTAAGCTAGTTTTCTAATTGTACTATGGGAAATGGTAGCTCTTCCAAGATGATATGCAAAGAAGGGCTCTGCAATCGTTATGATCAGCCATTTCATTTGCTTATCAGCATAAGCCCAGTGTATTCATCTTTCATCAACCTGTCAAACATATAAAATGACGATATCTATGTTTCCAGATTTTACAGAACCTCCTGTATATGCTGGGGAATCTTCTAAGGGAATCTTCTAAGAATTTTTTGTTTAATCCTTTTAACAAATCTGAGTTGGCTTTTATTATTATTTCCATTTCACAGAGGAAAATGTAAAGGCACAAGGACATTAAGTAACTTGCTCAAGATCACAGAGCTGGTAAATGTCAAATCATGGGTCTTGTGTTTTAGGAAGGATAATAAAAGGAGAAAAATGAGTGAAGTAATATTGTATAGGTAGTAGAACACAAATATTTTGCTGTATGTTTATACAATCTAACTGAATGTTAAATGTAACCTGCTTTCTTGCTTGGATATTAGATGTCAAACTTTTAAGACATGTCAAAATCGTTTTCAGAGAGTTTTTCTGATATCCATACTTTTCCATGAAAGTACTGTGTGGCCATGGACAAATTTTTAGTATCTTCATACCTTCAAAAAATAGAGATGATTATTTTAGTCCTCTATGAGGTAAGTTGCTATTTGGGAATTTGAATGTAAACTCTTTTTTTTATTTCCTTGGAAGAAAGTCACACTATAAAAGCAAATTTGGGCTATTATAATGACAAGTGTGTGAGTGTACATTAATTTCTCCCTTATGTTCTTATTGCCAGCAGATGGAGGTCGAAATTGAATTGCTGCTGACTGTTGTCCCTTGTTATGGCCTGTGGAGATATGACAATTGAGGAAGAACTTAGAGGAATGCCAAGTAACAGAGCATAAAGCTGTGGGTGTGGCCCACTGCCTTGGACATTTTATGGCTGATAGCACTTGGCAAGGAAAAAATGCAGCCTTGAAAGTAGCCTTGCAAATAGATTTCAATATCAGCCATGCCTCCACAGTCACCTCTATTTGATATGTCCTGTAATATATGCTTTGTCAAAATCCACTCTTCTAATACTCACCTACTTCACTGGTCCCCTTGCAAACTGCCTAAATAACTAAATAAATAACACTTGAAGAATTTGTTTCATTACACATTTGGGCACAGATAATACAGGCAAGGCACATGAAACCCCTTGTCCATCTACTTTCAATTCCTTTTGGGCTTGCCTTTTTTTTTTTTTTTTTTTTTTTTTTTTTTTTTTTTTTTT